>NC_084528.1:21809859-21824859 GCF_024500275.1 Phycodurus eques | reverse complement strand
TTTTCCATTAGAAGGCGCAAGAGGAATGTAACTGAGACGCATTAAAGTAATGAGTAAATAAATATCTGCAGCAGAGGCCCACAGCTTTGAAACCTTGTTGTCGAAGTTGTCTGTGCACCACATACACAGGATAGTGTATGAACTGCAGTGTAAATGGGTGGTTTGGTGATAAAGTGCAGCTTCTACAAGGGAAAATACAATCCATGATATACCGTAATTTCTCGTATACAATGCGCATTATTTTCCCCCAAAAAATTGTCAAGTCAATAGTGCGCATTATACATAGATATCGGGTAAAATGGGGGGGAAATTGCGCATTTTATAAGTGTATGCCACCATCTAGAGGTTCCAAAAAAGCTGTACACATTCATTCTAATATGCCATCGCCACCTAGTGGTTATGAGAAAAGTGTACACTTTCATTCTAATATGCCACCTAATGGTTATGAAAAAGGTGTAGCCTACACTTTCATTCCAATATGAAAGGGGGTACATATGACTGCATATGTACAGTTGTGCTCATAAGTTTACATACCATGGCAGAATTTGTGAAATATTGTTTTTTAAAATATGACTGAACAACAACCATCATTAATTTCTTTATGGTTATATTTTGTTAAATGATAATGCTTTTCTGAAATGCTTGACAGTTTAATTTGAATCCCATTAAAATAAAATGTGTTTTGCCTGGCAATTCATGTTTTTTTTAAAGAATTGCACCCATCTTACAAATTCTGCCTGGGTAATCAAACATATGAGCACAACTGTGTTTTCTCATTTACTAAATAAAGTAGGGCAGACTTTCAAAATAAGAGCAATTTTAAAAAAACAAACAAAAGTATTACATGTTCAAATAAAGTGCTTAACTTCAGATTAATTCTTTGAAAAGAAACTAACAAAATATAGATAATACTTAATGTTTTATCATATGGGTAGAAGCAAAATCATGCATTGTAAAAATGCATTATACATAGGTAGAAGGGTTTTCCAGAATTTTGGGGTCAATTTTGGGGTTGCGTATTATACATAGGTGCACATTATACAAGAGAAATTACGATATGCCATTACTGACAAGATGGATTTGTCTTTTCCTGCAGCCTACCCAAAATGGTTGCAAACCAATACTGTTAATCATAATATGTCATCCATGTAGTGTACCTGAGATGGAGCTTCTCCAGGCTGGCGTCGGCCAGATCGTCGTTGGCCCTCTGGTGGATGTCCCGCTGGGTCTCGATTTTGTGGTCATCTGAGAGCCCATCTACTTTGTGAATAAACACTTCGAAGTTGATGTCTGGGTTGACCCGGTACGCCCGCGACACAGTCAGGTGGAGTCGCCCCAGGGCTTCCATGTAGTCGTCCTGAAAATAAATACAAAAGGAAATATCACAATCAGAATCAGCTTTATTGGCCCAGTATAAGACACAGAAGCAATATCAATACTTATAATTTATATATCATATAATACATATAAACAACACAGCTGTAGGTAAACAGTGGATGATGTTCTAGGTTGTCTCAGAGGCATAGCAAAAAAGGAATTCCGCCTGTGTGTATTTCACAACAGGGAGATAACCCATTAATTTTCCTCCTTCCGAGGTAGAATCAGAGCCGTAAAAAAGAGGAGAGTCACTGCCTGTAGGTAGGTATTCAGCAAAGCCAGTATGGCCGAAAAAGTTTGACCCAGCTCTTTGCGGTAGTATCAGAGCTGTAACAGAAGCGCGTTGTTGCCTGTGTGCAGGGGGCTGTAGGGGGCTGGGTCAAAAGTGTTTGCATGGTTTAAATAAAAAGGTGCCCAAATTATGAACATCCGTTTTCTTAGCAGCCTGTGTCATAAACTAAATTGAATATTTGACTCTGGGTTCTTTATAACCAGTATCAATATCAAACCTATGAACTAAAAGGCAATGTGTATGGAACTAACCCAACTGAATTAATATTCATTAATTGTTTTAGCTAAAAGTTTAATATAGCATTATAGTAATTTGCAACCGTTTTATCACATCAAATGGTTTATGTGTGCAAGTTTAACTTCCTGTTTTAAGCATGTACCCTTTTATTTTGAAGGGTACGCACCGGAACTCAAAAAATAACTTCATGCGACACCAGTAAAAACTAAAGTAGAGTAATGAATGGAACCAAATGCTCTGTAAAACGTTGATTTCTCTACCTAACCACCAATGAGACAAGATTAATGTTTTTGATACTGTGAGACAACATTTTTGTGAATTTTGTCCCAATTCATTGTGATATAAAGTTGTTAGTTTGACCTTCGGTGAAGTTTTATCTCAATGTTAAGCTTGTAATGCGACTGTTTGTACTTTCTTTCCAGTATGGTAATTTCGATTTTATTTTTGTGTCTGTCATCAGCTCTTACGTTGGTTTGAAGACTAAAATAAACACTAAAAACCATCAGTGCAACCCACCGTTTAACTTGTTAGCTGCCACAATGTTGGCATAGACTTATTTTATTGTTTCATTCACCCAATTGACTTCACTGAAGTTCCGTGCGGTGCAGGCTGAGGCTCGGAGCGGTAGGGAGCGTGTCGGATGTCTACTCACCGTGAAAGCCTCCTTTGCACAATAAAATATTAATTCAAGTGTTGCACTGAGGTGACTGGTCATTTATTTAACATAGTTAAGACACACTTTTGTTCACCAGCACCGTTGGGCACAAGTACGACTTCGTGCGCATTTTTCCTCGTTGGTTTTCTCTTTCCTCAATGCCGGAAAGAGGGGTTAAAAGTCAACCTGACAATTTTCAGCCTTCGAGGTAGTAAAGGAGTTGGAGCCTGATCATTTTCTGCCTTGCCAGGCAAGATCAGAGACGGGTCTCTGCCTATATGGATTCTGTCATGCTAAAATGGGAGTAAAAAGTTGATATGGCAATTGCCACCTTCAGCGGTATCAACGCCATAACTCGGCAAATTACTGCCATTTGATACAGTAACAGAGCCGTAACCCAGCAATTTTAACCCTTCATGGGTAGCATCAGCGCTATAACGGAGATGAGTCACTGCCTGTGAAAAGGGGGTAAGAGGTCAACCTGGCGATTTTCAGCCTTCGGAGGTACGATCAGGGCCAATAACCCCGCAATTCCAAAATGGGGGGAAAAAGTTGCAATTTTACATCTTCAGGGTTAAAAACTGTTTTCCCCTGTCAGGGGTAAAAGAGTTTCAAATAATCTGATAGCAGGATGCCGTGTGGCTGTGTGCTGCACCTGAGCGTCGATGACAAATATGAGGGCTCCGGTTCCCCTGAAGATCATTTCATAGTCGAAGGTGGGGTCAAAGAAGTCCACCTGGCCCGGGAAGTCCCAGATTTGGAAGTTGACAAATGAGCTGCTGGAGATGTCGTCCTTGTATATCTTGTTGGTGCTCTCCAGGAACAAGGTCTCGTTGGGCGACATTTTGTGGAACACCACCTAAAAACCACAAAATGGACGAAAACATTTGAACATTCTTAACTGACGTACAAGTGTAGAAAAGAGCAGAACTGCTCACTCTATGATTAACATTTCAACATTCTTATCTTGCTTTTAACTTGTTGTTTATATTCTTCTTCTTTAAACATTCCTTGTTGACACGGTGCTTTCTTCTGGAATAAGTGTTGCAAAAAAAGTCAAAGAAAAAGCATGAGTTGAACAGGCTGGGGTCTTGATTTAATTTTTAGGGGCTTTATTGGAGGATATAGTAGACTGCAGGACTAAAAAGTAACCTTACTTTGAAACCCCTAACCTTTGATTAAAAACCTAACCCAGATTTAAAAGCCCAACTCTTGTTTAAAGCCTTTTCCTGGGCTTGAAAACTTATTTTGAAACCCTAACCCAGGCTTTAAACCCCACTTGGAAATCATAACTATTTTTTAAAACCTTAACACAGACTTACAAACCTAATTAGAAACCTAACTCATGTTTAAAACCAAAACCTGGTCTTGAAACCCCACTTCAAAACCCTAAACCTGGTTTTAAGCCATAAATCTAGTTAGAATCCCTAACATGTTCAACACCCGAAACCAGGCTTGAAAGCCTACATTTGAAAACTTTAACTTTGTTTAAACCCTAAACCAGGCTTGAAACCCTGCTTTGAAGCCCCAACCCAGGTTTGAAACCCACCGAACCCCTTGCTTTAAACCCTAACCCAGCCTTAAAAAAAATATTTGAAATCTTTACCTTTGTTTAAAACTGGGACCTAGGCTTGCATCCCTCTTTTGAAACCCCAACCCCGGCGTGAAACACAATTTTGAAACACTAACCCTGGCTTTAAATCCTAACTTTTGTTCAAAACCATAAACCAGGCTTGAAACCAGACTTTGAAACACTAATCTCACAGTTAGCATATCTGGTTTTGAGAGTGACAGTAATCCAATCAAATCCAGATTGATGCGTTATGTACAAGCTTTTTCGTATTATAGGGCAGTTTCATTAGCTCGTATGTGTCACATGCACACAACAACAGTGCCAGGAAAACAACATGTAAGTAGCATACAATCAGCACTGTCAGATCATAACGAGAAAAAATATATATATTGTTGGCAGCAGTGTGTGAGCTCTTCAACTGGCAGGGGCAGTGAGGCAGCAAAAAGCCACATCACATGTTTGCCGGTCCTAATCAAAGCTGATTACTGCAAAGAAACTGCGTGCCCTGCAGTACACAGGTGTTACATTTGACCACCAATAATAAAATACAGCAGGAAGTCTCATCTTTTATTCCAGCACAGTGCAGCCAAGACAAAAACATGACACATAGCCTTGGGTAACCAAAAGGGGCCTCAAAAAAACAAATACTGAGGGCTCCTGTTGACACCACGCCCACATTAATCAACAGGTGCATTATCAACTTGGGTAAATAAACACCACACTGCAAATAAGATGCCTCAAACACCACCGCCTCTATCACCTAATGGTGTCTGCTCTAATGTACACCATGCTAATTAATGGCACTCATCTCTAATTGAAGTTGTGCCCCAATTAATTGCATGGTTTACCAGAATAAATGAACACTGCTGCTTTACATCAAATAGTGGCCTGCGTTCTAATGGACACAGTGCCTGTATGGTTCAGGGAATTAGGTATCCTTGAGACTACTGCATTTCCTCAAATAGTGGCTCTCGCTGTAACAAACACTGTACCCCAATTAATCACTGGGTTCATCGGCCATTTGATTTAATCACCAAACACCACGCAAAAAATATATGCCTTAAACTACCACACTGTCTCAGATTGTTGCAGTGGCCCATTTATTTGCCAGGTGTGATTCCAATAAACACCATGCCTCAAATGCAGTAGATGCCTGAAACTATTTGCTCAAATTTTGCCCGTAGCCCTTTTTGAGATAAGGTGCCATAATTGGTCACCGAGCACGTAAGCGTTAATGAACGCTGCACCACAATTTAATAAACACATCAGATCCAAATAAATGTCGTACTTTTTGCTTGCTTAGAAAAACTTTAAACAACAACCACTACCCAATTAACCTCATTGCAGTGGGCGTCTTTAACAACATGCCAACTGTGCAGGAGACATGGCATCTATAAAGCTGAAGTTCATGATACAAACTGACATGAAATGATTCTGAATAGTGGTAAAACAAGAAGCAAAGGGAATGTTTGGCAGGTGCACTGTTGTGTTATGCCTTAAAGCTGTGATTCTCAAAAGTCTGTACTAGTGGCACACGGGCACCCTCTGGTGGTATGTGAAAGAATCGCTGAATTGTACTTGTCATGTTTAGGTGGCTCTAAAACTTTTGTTTTAAATCCATCCATCCATCCATTTTCTGAGCCGCTTCTCCTCACTAGGGTCGCAGGCGTGCTGGAGCCAACCCCAGCTATCATCGGGGCAGGAGGCGGGGTACACACTCAACTGGTTGCTAGCCAATTGCAGGGTACATATTAAGAAACAACCATTTGCACTCACATTCACACCTACGGGCAATTTAGAGTTGTCAATTAACCTACCATGCATGTTTTTGGGATGTGGGAGGAAACCAGAGTGCCCGGAGAAAACCCACACAGGCACGGGGAGAACATGCAAACTCCACACAGGCAGGGCCGGGAATTGAACCCCAGTCCTCAGAACTGTGAGGCAGACGCTCTAACCAGTCGTCCACCGTGCCGGTTTTAAATCCAGTGCAGTACATTGGTTACATACAGTGGTGAATTGAGATGCAAGTTAATTTGTTCCGTGACTATGCTTGTATTGCAAAACACATCTCTCCCTATTTAAATTGATATGCCATTAATCAGTTCCAGTCCCCCAGTAAAAACACCCCAAATTCGTTTTTTAATGCTTTTCATATGAAAAATTGCACTCAATATTGTACTGTATAAAAACACAGTAATAAACTTTTCTCTCTACATAACCTGCAAACAAAAAATGCAAGGACAAAACATGGCTGTACCTAATGTGATGTCCGCCCTTGTTCTTCTTCTGTGTGGTCTATTAACAATTGGCAAACCTGCTTAATGGTGCATTACTGCCACCAACTGATATTGTTCTTCCACTGCAAGGAAACCAATGTGAACGGACAGTGGGGGTCTGAAGCGCAATCATCTAAAATTTCGTTCATCTTAAGACAAAGAAATGGTCACGCGACAGCTTGTATCTCAAAACCTCTTAAATCAGGGCACTCTTATCTCAAGGCATCACTGTCCAGTTCAGTTGTAATCAACTGTTAAGTACAATTCATTAGCATTTAACCTTTTAGAACTGTTTGTGTCCAAACATTTATTTTGGTACAATTTTTATTCAGCCCTACGTTTGGCTGGCGACCACTTCGGGGTGTACACCATCTCTCGTGCAAAGATAGTGGGGATAAGCTCCAGCCCACCCACGACCCTAGTGAGGATAAGCGGTATGGAAACTGGACAGATGAATTTTTATTAACTTTTGTGTGCATGACATTTTAATGGAACCATTGTTGAAGCATGGATTTTTTTAATTTCCCCTTATTTAAGCACAGTGTTTATGTTCAAAGTGTTAGACTGTCTTACAATAATACGTTTTAGGAATAAAACCTACCTTGTTTTTATTATTATTATTATTAACACACAGGCCTACTAAACTACTGTATTTTAATGTCGTACATGGTGGTACTTGGAGAGAGAGAAAGTCTTTTGGGCGGTGATACTTGGTGTCAAAAGTTTGATAACCGCTACCTTACAGGAAAGGGAAGGTGTGGCTGCTTTGCTCTGCTCGGGCCAGTGCGGACACACTGTTTGATACCCTTTAAGTCACATGACGATATGTCAACATAAATCAGGGAGATGCACTGAGAGCATCTAACCGACCGGTTAATAATTTATAGCCTCACCTTCGAATTAGGAGACAGTTTAGCTGAGCATTGGGGCTTGCTGGTGGCTAATAGTAGTAGAGTACTTGGTTATGTGATATTTGTAGCTACAGGCTAAGCACATAGCTAGCTGTGGGCTAGCACACCTTCTGTATCGATGACTTGCCACTTCGCCTCAGACCCATGAGCAGGATCCTCGGCTTGCTGTCGGACAGCGCCGGGCTGTCCTCGATGTCCGCCTCTTCCTCTTCCCCGTAGCCGAAGTCTTTGGGGAATGAGTCTGCCACCCCGTAGCTGCCGGCCAGCTGCTCCACCTCGTACTGGATCGACATGTTGGGCCAAAAGCGACGGTCGCCTTATCGCCCGGGTAGTATCCCCCCCACCCTTCTCCCGGGTCCCGTGCCAACCTTCACTTGTCGGCCACCACGCCCGTATTCCAACCCACGGGCTTCAACTCAAGTGTAACGGAGAAAAAAGTGCAACTACCCGGCCATTAATGCTCCATTTGACTAGTGACCACCGTGCAGAACCCTCAGGTTTCCTTCGGATTTCCTCTCCCTTGTAAAACGTAGGCATTTCATCCCGCCCTTCTTGGTTCTGATTGGATGGCCGGCCTACAATGCGAAATACGATTGGTCCAAATCATTTGTCACTCCGCAGAGGGCTCATCGCTGTCACCTGACTTGTTCCGTGACCTGCTGAGCAGCCCCCAAAAAGAAGCATTTTTCCACACTATTTTGCTATTTTGTTAGTAAAAATAATAAACTATATTATTATGTCAGCGAAAACACTGGATAATTGTGTTCTAAAACTAAAAACACGCTAAAATAGTAGGCGGCGTGAGGCAGCACTGTAAAACAGTGACAACATCCGTGAGACATTCGGGGCTCACAAAAATATCGGAAACTATCTGATATTTAGTTTCAAGGACAAAATAAAAGTAAATTCACTATAAAATATACGTTTTTCAAAACTAACAACATGAAAAGTAAATAAAGTATTCATATTACTATCACAGCTTTGACACGATCTTACACAACTTGAAAAACAATCAAAATATGCGAAAATACAATGCTTGTAAACGACTCAATATGAAGTCTGACGCTCGCGTAACATCAGGATATGACGTAAGGCACTGTGGCGTCGTCACTTGCTATTATAACCAAATATTCGTGAAAGCTTAAAACATATACGCCAACCATATTTATACTTGTTGATAAAGCTGTCTAATGTGACAATACGGCGTGTCAAAGTGAGGATCGAGTGTAACATCAATCGAAGGCACTATGACGTCAGTAACACGACGCCCCAGGAACTTGAAAACATTGCTTGAATTTAATTTCATGATTTTTTTGTTATCACTGTAATACTATATGCACAATGATATCACAGACCAAAAAGGAATACAATTAAGGAGCAGCAATAACTCGAAAATAAATCTATTTCCGGTCTGATCCGGAGATTGTTATTGCTGCCTCCAGACCAGCGTCATACCACGGGTGGGGAGCTTCGTTACCAAGTTGGACGTAAAAAACAAAACTAAACCAAACAAAACACCACATTTGTGTTGATAAAGTTCAACATTACGGGGCAACATGTCGCATTATAAGGTAAGTTTATTTTCATCAAAGAGTTGACAAGCGGTTGTTATTCCGTAACATAGTGAATAGTTGTTGCAATTAATTAACACCTGTTGCAAAAAATATTTCAACAATGGTTAATTTATGCAGTGTTTTAATTTGATAAAGAGTTGCAAAACTCATTTATGGCGAAACTCGTGTCAAAGTTTCGGTATTGTGTTTTTTTTTTTTTAAATCCACAACAGGCTCCAGACCACAAGAGAGAGCAGTTTCGGAGATACTTGGAGAAAGCCGGTGTTGTTGATAGTCTCACCAGTGGTAAGATAAAAATGAAATAAGACGTGTATTTGTTCTGTTTATTTCGGAGCAAAATCTGCCGAACAAGTAACTACTACATTGCTCAATTGTAAAATTATAATATGTGTATTCTTTTTTTTTTTTTTTTTTAAACCTCCAAACTATTTGGAACTTTAAAGAATATTTAAAACTATGCATACATAATGGTTATATATTTTTTTATTTTAGACTAATAAAAACTATCTTGAAAAACTAGGTTTTAATATATACATTACATAGTTATGTATACATATATAACATCTAATGTTATGGGTAAATATATAACATTACATGTTACTTATATATATGTGTATGTATAATATAAAATTACATTATATACACACATAACATTACAGTACATCATGTTCTATACATGACTACTTTTCAGGGGAAAAAAAACACGGCATCTTGGAAGAATTCACAAACACCGCTTCGTTCAAGTTGGTATTATTATTACCTTATATTGCTATCAAATACCGTTGCAGACTAAGGTCAACACATCACCACCCCAAAATCCTGTTCAATCCCTATTTTAATATGCTAAAAAACTCACCGATTCATGATGCTGTCTTTGAATACAATTGTAGGAGACGTCGCCAGCGCCAGCCATGCACATAAAAGTGTGCGCCTCTGGCTGTTAAAATAAATAAATAAAAGTTTTTAATGCTTCACAACAGTCCCAAACTCTTCAAAGGTCTTATAACCATGAGTGATGCAATTAAAACAATAAGCACACTAATCCCGTGTATTAGTCGGATATTAAAGTGCCTGTAAAGTCATTGTCATGTTCTTCTCTAAATACATTAAATATGTTGAAGGCGGCACGGTGGACGACTGGTTAGAGCGTCAGCCTCACAGTTCTGAGGACCCGGGTTCAATCCCCGGCCCCGACTGTGTGGAGTTTGCATGTTCTCCCCGTGCCTGCGTGGGTTTTCTTCGGGCACTCCGGTTTCCTCCCACATTCCAAAAACATGCATAAATTGGAGACTCTAAATTGCCCGTGTGACTGTGAGTACAAATGGTTGTCTGTGTGTATGTGCCCTGCGATTGGCTGGCAACCAGTTCAGGGTGTACCCCGCCTCCTGCCCGATGACAGCTGGGATAGGCTCCAGCACGCCCGCGACCCTAGTGAGGAGAAGCGGCTCAGAAAATGGATGGATGGATGGATGGATGTTGAAGGCAAAGTGCTGAAAATGTGAAAACTAGCCCAATGACGCATGTGGGCTGGAGTGTATACTTTCTGGCATGAGTCGGCCCTCCCCTACTATACAAGTACTGAGCGCCATCTTTGCATCAGTGGCTATTCACTGCAATTGCGAGTTACTTAGTAATAATAGTTCACATGATGTAGTAGTTAGCAATCAAGCTATGCCTACAACCTGAAAAATGCATCTTCCCTGAAGTGTTTTGTGTTATTTGGGCTACATTGTTGTGGTGACCTACGCACGCAGTGAGCCAATGGCGAGTTGGACGGCTCCACTGCTAATTGGCCTGCTACTAGCGGCTAGTAGCTATTAAGCATTCGAGTGCTCATGGACTGGCAGACTGGCGTTGGGTCCGTCCAACACTCCACAGCCTGGCTCCGTGTGCTGCATGTAGATCCACGCAACAGAGACACTTAAGGGAACATTAACTTTTATAACATTTGCGAGCCTGCGAGTTAACAAGCTAGCTCGCCCCATCTTTGCTTGTGAATGACTGAGCAATTCAGCGAAGCTCCTTTTATACCCAATCATGGCACCCACCTGTTCCCAATTAGCCTGTTCACCTGTGGGATGTTCCAAACAGGTGTTTGATGAGCATTGCTCAACTTTCTTAGTCTTTTTTGCCACCTGTCCCAGCTTTTTTGGAACGTGTTGCAAAAAAAATAAATAAAATAAAATAAAATTAAATTAAAAAAAATAAAATTAAAATTATTTTGCACGTGTTGCAAAAAATAAAATAAAATTAAGTTAATGATTATTTGCTTAAAAACAATAAAGTTTATCAGTTTGAACATTAAATATCTTGTCTTTGTAGTGTATTCAATTAAATATGGGTTGAACATGATTTGCAAATCATTGTATTCTGTTTTTATTTAACACAACATCCCAACTTCATTGGAATGGGGGTGGCATACCATATTTACATATTTTATTTATTTGGCCAAGGACAGTAAGCCTACATTATTTTAAGGTGCATATTTGTTGAAAAAAATAAACACAAATAAAATAGATAAGTACTAATTAGTTAACCACTACGTAACTTTGTCGGTCAGTAAGCTATGTAATTACCTATTAAGTTCGTTGGTTAGCTAGTTTGTTTGTTACCTAACTAGCCAATTTGTTTAGAGTTCAGTAGATGTCTGTAAGATTAGTAGTTACTACTAATTTGTTGGTTACCTTGTTAGGTAATGATTACCATAGTAGCTGTTATTAAGATTATCTACTTTTGTTATTTTAAAAGAATCACGAAAATCATTGAGCTCTGACAATAGATTTTAATGGTTATTTGTGTAAAAGTAATAATCAAACATGTAACATAATTTAAAACTAGGTTAAAAATGTTTGTACAAATAGTGCTCCTTACCTCCGAATAAATGTATGGTACTGTCACTGTAGTTAAGTAAATGAGTGTATGAATAAAGTTGCATTTTGTCCGCTTTTCAGTGTTAGTGGCATTGTATGAACAACCAGAAAAGCCTACCAACGCCCTGGAGTATCCTCACAGCTAAAATAATCTCATGTTTTGCTTTAAAGACCAATGCTGTATTTAGATACCTTTAACCCGAACCATCCAGATTTGTCAAGCAGCACCTTGGCACGCCTGGCCTCACTGCAGCTGACACGGAGGCTCTGCAGCAGGAAGTGGTGGATCTGAGGCAGAGGTGTGCCCGTCTCGAGGAAGAAAACGTAGACCTCAAAGCCAGGGTGAGTGTCCCAATTTCCTCTGAATTTCACCTTTTTCACACAAAAGAACAGTCAAGTAAATGAGACGTTCCACAAAAAAACTTTCAATTTCAAACTCAAACTGTTTAACTCATTGAGAACATCTTGGAAACTAGTTTCCACGTTACAAGAATTCCCACATTTCGTAAATTATACACTTTTCACAGTAAAATTCCCAAATTGTCACAAGAAAAATTCCCATATTAAAGATATATAATTTGACATATTTTCCACATTTCTTGACCGATTCAAACCATTCCAACTTCAAAATGTTCAGCTCATTCAGGACTTGTTGGGAATTCCCACAAGAATTCCACACTTTTCACAGTAAAATTCCCCAGTTTAAAGCATTTTATATATTTAACTCCTACTTCAACATTACTTGACCGATTCAAACCATTGCTAACGGAATGTAGCCAATCAAGAAGTGAGCTGACTGATGAACAAGTGTCGTGAATAAAAACAAACATGTCCAACCTGATGTCGTATCTCGTGTTAAAGTGGGTTCTCCAGCAAAGCAAGTCTGTTGTAACGACATTGCCATTCTACAAGAATACCGCCTGCAGTCCCTTCAGAAACACTCTGGAAATATCAGCGCAACATATCTGCTAGTGGTCCTTTCTCCTTTGTTTTTGTAAGATCATGTGAAATTTCTGTCTTGGCGGTCTAGATTCGAGATCGGTGGTGAGACAAAATCTTAATGTGTGTTGGGAATATCGGAACAGACCAGACACAGTACAACCAAAAATTAACTGATTTTTTTTTCCATCTTCATCTGTGGGTTTTGTAACAGATAAACAATGTTTTAAGATTTGAAAAATCCTTGTGTCCCTGGGTTTATTCAGGACTTGGGAACTTTTTGGGAAGTATTTCCAGCTCCCAGAATTCCCATATTCTAAAAATTCCCCACTTTTAAGAGTGTAATTCCCAAATTAAGAGATTTTGACATACTTACCTCCTACTCCTACATTTCTTGACTGATTTAAAACATTTCCATAATTCCCAACTCGTCACAGTAAAATTCCCCAAATTAAGACATATTTTACATAATTCCCAAATTATTTTGGGCCGACTAAAACCATTCCAAGTCTGACATTCTATGACGTTTCAATTAATTGCACCACAATTCTGTTCATCCTCATCTTTTTTTTTTTTTTTTTTTTTGCATTCTGGAGTTTTTCTAGATGTTAGTTCGCCAGTAGTTAACATTGACCCCTTCCTCTAGCTGCAGCGCCACGAGCCACCTGAGGACGGCGCTGTTGTGGAATAGACTCCAGCCTAAGCTCCAGAGGGGTTCTATTACTTTACGTTTTGATGTTTATTTTGGTTAGTGCAGCTTTTTTATAAAAAAAATTAAAAAAAAAAGGTGCCTCTCTATCACCACCCAAGTCATTCAGAATGCACATTAGGGAGATGACGCCTTTAGAAAATATTAATCACTGATTTCGATCTTTGAGTGGCACACGTCACTACTTGTAGTTTATGATGATCATAATTGCATAAGTCTGTTTATATGCTCAGGTGTATGTTCAGGTTGCAATGTCACATATTGACGTCAATCTAAAGTTTTTTTTTTTTTTTACTTTAAATTGACTGTAACTGGTTTTCAATTACAATTAAAGCAGAACACTGCTGAGGAAATTAGTCATTTGCATATACAACCATAATACTTGTTTAACTATACATTAAGTCCTGTACGTTTTATGTTTGATTTTAATGGACAGGTAGAGGTTCAGTTTTGTCACATTTCTGAGTATCTGAATGATTAAAACATGTTTTGCACATGCTACTTACCTATTGGTTGGCTTTTTTTGTGGGAAAACAAATCACTTTCATAAAACTAAGAAAGTTTGGAATGCAGTTTTTCATGCCAGATTATCTGAAAATGTGACCCTCGCCCTTCTCACCTGACAAAAGTCTACCAAAACAAAAATAAAGAAAAAAAAATTGGATGGCATCACCTCACGTCCTGAGTGACATGCATCGCTCTGTGGCGTCCAGGGGAAAGTGTCAACAACATCAGCTCCACAGGAACATTGTGTGCATTTAGGTCAGGTTTCTATTGACCTCAATAACTGCAGGGCTTCTGGATTGTTTGGAAATATCCAATATCGCATCAATACACTGAGGTGTGTACACGACAGTGGTACATATAATCATACTCCTATACAGTACACAATGTAAATAACATGAATATTAACATTCAGAAAAGGTGACATTGCGGACCCCTCGTCAATGTTATTGTCCACACGGGACTGGTTCAATCTATGAGCGTGGTGCTCTGCAAAAACGATTTATGATGTGTCAAAGCCCTTTACCGCGTGAATCTGTTTGAAATGAAATCTATTACCACTCCTTTTTTCACATGCTACAATTTCAACACAAAGTTTCAAACGAATCTATGACTATTAAATTCTCTCATAATAATGAAGTCAAAGATTTACTTTTCAACTTGCCTTTTAAGCATACACTGTAATTTAACTACTTGTTACTAATTTTAAAAAACTAGTGAGCAACTTTATTCTGGTCATTTCCCATACTGGTCATTAGCTTCACTAAATGCACTACAATTGTCCACATAAGACAGACACAGTATGAAAACTGACTATTTTTAATATCACAACTTGCATGAAAACAAAAACAATAAAATACAATACTTAATGCTGTAATAAAACCTTAAACTTAAATTAAAACTAACAAATAGTGAGCTACTATACTAGGCAGACGCAGGTGAGATGAAGATGTTGAAGAGCACGGCGAAGAGCAAGAAGACGAGGTAGCCCACTATACACATCCAGAAGCGAGGGTCCTTCAGCAGCTTCTTGTTGTAGTCGCTAAAGAACACGTAGCCCACCGTCATGCCGGCCACGAT
>NC_084528.1:21562359-21807359 GCF_024500275.1 Phycodurus eques | reverse complement strand
CTGCAGCTTGGTCAATTAGCAAGGATTTCTGGCACCAACAAGCAAAAAAACAGATCCAGGATTCTACCTGTCGCCAAGTTTCGGCAAGGGATACTTTTTTAAGTAAGCCATTTTAAACAAAATAGAAAAAGTGTTCTGTATGCAACAAAAACGTGTCAGTCAAAAGTCAAATTGTGTCAGCGTACTCTCTTACCGGTTCAATAGATAGTTTTCAAATAAATTGGATTTTTCATTTGTTGGACTATTATTTTGGAATACTACAAGAAGTAACAATTAGATTGTGAGTCACTAGTCACTCGCCACTGTCAATACGAAAAGCGATTGGAGTTTTAGGGGGCGGCTCCTAGCAGTAATGACAGAAAAAGTGCATTTATTGGGTTTATAAATGCAACTATGAGGACATTTCTTCAATGCAGATAAACTATAAGAAGCATAAATCAAGTCGTAACATGAGCAGTTGATCTAATGGCACATCAGCCATTTTGCGGCGAGGTTATGTGACAATCGAGAGGCGAGTAAGTTGGATTTGTAGAAAACACGCAGCAACCAGACACTCGCACCTTCATACTGCCCTCGTCGCCGGCAAATCTTCTGTAGAAGGCGAAGCCAAAGTCCATGCCCACTACAACACAGCATACATCTCAACTGACTAGAATAGAACAAGATAGCTGGTTTAAATACAAAAATACAAGAGGTCTGCCTACCAATGATCACTATGACGAGGATGCGAAACACTCCAAGCAGAGGGATCATCTCTCGGAAATTCTGCAGCAAGAAACAATTTTTTAAAATTACATTTATTCTTGAAGATTTACTATTTTCTTGTAATATAACGACTTTACAACTTTAATTTTTGTACAAGTATGACTTTTCACTGGTAGAATGGCCTTTTTTAATTACAACTTCATTCTCTTTTAATAATGCCCTTTTCCCAATATTTGCATAATTTCAACTTTTTTCTCGCAATTTAACTTTATTCTTGTAAATTACAATTTTTGCGTCACACGTTTCCCAGACAAAAATTTCTCTACATAAAATTTTAACTTTTTCACATAAAATTGCGACTGTTCTCATAAATTTACAACTATTTTCTATATTTATTAAATTACAATCATAAAATTACAACTTAGTTTTTATGCAATTCAAAAATGTGTGGCTTTTTTCTTGTAATATTACAACTTTATTCTCTGACAATTACCCTTTTTTTTCATTATTCTTTCCATATAATTATGACATTTTAATCGTAATTTTTTTGACTATTACATTTTTTTCTCAGAAATTAAGATTTTTTTTGTAACAGTAAATTAAACATTTCTATTATAAAATCACAACTTTTTTGTTGCAATAATGCAACTATTCTTGTAATTATATTTCTGTACAATTCCAAATGTTCTCTTGTAAAAATTATTATTATTTTTTTTTAAAAAACGTTTTCCTTGTACTATCACAACTTTCCTGTTGTAAAATTACACATTCATTTCGTAATAATACAACTATTTTTGTACAGTTACGACTTTTCACTATATTCTACTACAACAATAAGTTTTTTTTCCTGACAAAATTCCCATTGTAATCTTCTATTTATGACTTTTATTCTGCTAACCCCGTGACTTGAATACTACTGTGTACAAAAGAAGTCTCACCACCACAGCGTTCATAAAGTAGCCTCCGATGAGGGCATAGACACCCCCGGAAGCTCCCACCAGGGCACTCAGGGGATCAAAGATGGAGCTGGCCAGCGAGCCTGAAGGGAACGTGTTGGAATTGATGTTTTAATTTCTATACAAAAAAGTGTCATAAATTAATGTAACGTTTATAGCGTTCCTCACCTGCCAAGACTCCTGCCAGGTAAACCATTCCCACTTCAAAGCCTTTGTGGACCAGCTCCAAGGGGATGCCCAGCAGGAGCTGCATGAGCAAGTTGCCCACGATGTGCTCCACACTGAATGGAAGCCATTGACAGTTTGAAGTTAGTTAATACTCCCTGTCCTTTTATAATCCGAAATAACACAGGCGAAAAAGCATTGAACATACCAACTGGTATTTATTTAATACTTTGGAAAACAGCCTTTGTTTGTAATGACAGCTTCAAGACGCCTCCTGCCCGGACAAAACCCACGCAGGCACAGGGAGAACATGCAAACTCCACACAGGCGGGGCCGGGAATTGAACCCCGGTCCTCAGAACTGTGAGGCAGACGCTCTAACCAGTCGCACACCGCGCCACCAGTTTTATTTTCTTATTTTTTTTTGTTTTTTTCCCAGAGCTGTAATATTTATACAGATAAAATATTTTATCATATTATAAATTGGCCCCTCCTGGAAGCAGTCACCTCATTGTGGTGGAGGGGTTTGTGTGTCCCAATGATCCTAGGAGCTAAGTTGTCTGGGGCTTCCCGCCCCTGGTAGGGTCACCCATGGCATAGGTGAGGGACCAGACAAATAGGAACCTATGATGAAAAATATTAATGGCTTGAGGTTTCCCTTGCCTGGACCAGGCCCCCTCTCTGGAGCCAGGCCTGGAGGTGGGGCTTGAAAGTGAGCACCCAAGTGGCCGGGCCCGCACCTATGCGGCCTGGCCGGACACAGGCCAAAAGGGTAACGTTGGTCCCCCGTCCCATGGGCTCCCCACCTGTGGGAGGGGCCATAGGGTCGGGTGCAGTGTGAGCTGGGTGGTGGCCGAAGGCAGGGACCTTGACGATCCGATCCCCGGCTACAGAAGCTGGCTCTAGGGACGTGGAATCTCACCTCTCTGGCAGGGAAGGAGCCCGAGCTGGTGTGTGAGGTCGAGAAGTGCAGACGAGATATAGTCGGGGTCGCCTCCACACACGACTTGGGCTCTGGTAACAGTCCTCTTGAGAGGGTTTGGACTCGTTCCCATTCTGGAGTTGCCTACAGTGAGAGGAGCAGGTGTGGGTATACTTATTGCCCCCCGGCTCGGCGCCTATACATTGGGGTTCACCCCAGTGGACGAGAGGGTAGCCTCCCTCTGCCTTCTGGTGGGGGGGACGGGTCCTGACTGTTGTTTGTGCCTGTGCACCAAACAGCAGTTCAGCGTACCCACCCTTTTTGGAGTCCTTACAGGGGGTGCTGGAGAGCGCTCCTGCTGGGGACTGCATCGTTCTGCTGGGGGACTTCAATGCTCACGTGGGCAATGACACTGAGACCTGGAACGGTGTAATTGGGAGGAACAGTCCCCCCAGATCACAACCCGAGCGGTGTTCTCTTATTGGACTTCTGTGCTCATCACAGATTGGCCATAACGAACATGTTCAAGCATAAGGGTGTCCACACGTGCACTTGGCACCAGGACACCCTAGGTTCGATGATCGATTTTGTGGTCGTCTCATCGGACTTGCGGCCGCATGTCTTGGACACTTGGATCCACGGGGACTGGCACTGTCAACTGATCACCACCTGGTGGTGAGTTGGTTCTGATGGTGGGGGAAGATGCCGGTCTGACGTGGCAGGCCCAAACGTATTGTGAGGGTCTGCTGGCAACGTCTGGCAGAATCCTCTGTCAGAAGGAGTTTCAACTCCCACCACCGACAGAACTTTGCTCATGTTCCGGGAGAGGCCGCGAAATTGAGTCCGAGTCCATGTTCCGCTCCACCATTGCTGAGGCGGCCAACCGGCGCCTCAGCAATGGCGCCCGGACGCCTCTCTGTTGAGGTGTTCCGGGCATGTCCCACCGGGAGGAGACCCCGGGGACGACTCAGGACACGCTGGAGAGACTATGTCTCCCAGCTGGCCTCAGAGTGCCTCAGGATCTCCCAGAAGAGCTGGTTGAAGTGGCTGGGGAGAGGGAAGTATGGGCGTCCCTGCTAAAGCTACTGCCCCTGCGTCAAGACCTCGGATAAGAGGAAGATGATGGATGGATGGATATTATAAATTGGATACTTCTCTGATGTAGCCTGTACGTTCGGCTGCACTCACCCGGCATGGACAAACATGTAGGAGAGAAAGCGCCACGCCTCCTGCCTGTACTCGGGTCGGTACGTCAGGCGGCTGTTCCAGATGCCTTCCTCCAGAGTCACCCACTGCTTCTGAGGCTTCCACACAGCGTAGTAGATGAACATGGAAAGCTGGACATATAACAGCACATGCACACTTTGTTTGCGTTGAACTCATTCTGACCATTTTGTCCTCACGACGTTGAAAATGTTTTGGGGTTTTTTTCTGGGACGGGATGTCATTGAACACATCACTGCAACACTTCCTCTATGACTGGCTAACATCTGCAAAAGTCATCATGAATCCAGATTATATTCAGAGATTACAGTCTTTGGTATTAACTAAACATCTGTTAGTGGCATTGAAGTCCTTTGTTCGAGCTTGTGAGAGGTACCAAAAATAACTGATTTGTACTAGTAACACTTTTTGGTACCCTCTCATTGGGGTAACACCAAGAGAGGGTGGGAGAGACATTTCAGTGATTAATTGGTAGACATAAAATTTGTTCCTCACTATATGACGATTAATTATTTTTGTTTTTAAATAATGTTTTGTCTCGTATTACTGCTTTACTCGTTTTAAAAGATTTTTTTTCTACACAACACTTCATTCTTGAAAAATTAAACTATTTTCTCATAATATTACACATTATTATTGGAAATTACAACCTTTTCTCGCAATAACTTGACTTTCGACATTCTCAAACTTCCACTAAAATTGTGCTTTTTTTATGGTCATATCTTTATATCTCTGGATATATTTAGGAATGTGACTTTGAGGCAGAAATGAGCCAAATTCTTTTTTTTTTTTTAATTGTAAAATTTCAGCTGTTTTATCATAAAATTACAAATTTATCCTAAAAAAAGTAAAAAAAAAAATTCCTTTGAATTTACCACGTTACACCTGCGCAAATAGCTTTTTACTTGTATAGTAATTTCTTCGTTTATTGCGAGGGATAGGTTCCGGACCACCCCCGCAATCGGTGAAAGCCGCGAAGTAGTGGTCACATTTTAAAAAATTATTTATACATATTTTAAAGCTGTATGAACCACTCCAGACTCATTAATCTGAACACTCCTATTAACCTCTACCATTCTACCATACTCTTACCCACCATTGAGGACTTGCACGCTGCCAGAACTAAGACAAGGGCGTGCAAAATCCTCTCGGACCGTCTGCACCCCGGTCACCAGCTCTTCCAGCTCCTTCCCTCAGGTAGGCGCTACCGATCAACGCAAAGTAGAACTAGTAGACATTCCAACAGCTTCTTCTCTCTTGCGATCAACTTCTTAAACACCTAACCTATAATTCCATTACAACAAGCTGGCAATTTTTTGACTTGAGTTCGTTGTCACATTTCTGTGGGGCCAATTATGTATTACTCGTGCACTCACTGTAGTTGTCTCGCCATGCTGCACTATTTGCATATACTGGCCACTCATGCCAGAGTAGCATCTGCTCCATTTGTACACTGATTGAGGAGTATCTGTAACATTTGCACAACCAACATTGTCCCAGATGATCGCACTACTCGTCACTTTAAACCGCATACACTCCTTGAAGTCTCAGCGCCCTTTGCACAATGGTCATTGCACCGGACTATTGCAATATTAGTCGTTCGAACTGCTCTAAGTGCTAGAGGACTCTGCATCTTTTTGCACAATTGTTTTTTGTCAATGTCTTTATGTCCCCAAAGTGTTCTGTAAATTGACTGTCTGTTGTACTAGAGCGGCTCCAACTACTGGAGACAAATTCCTTGTGTGTTTTGGACATACTTGGCAAATAAAGATGATTCTGATTCTGATTCAGATAAACACTTTCTATACACTTAAACACCTTTAAAACTTATAAACATACAGTAATGCACAGTAGTATTGTACATGAATTACATTTCCTTGTAATGTGTGTTGTAATTATTTTTTTTTAAACAGTTTTGATGTTTTAGGCTAGGAAAGGTTGATTTTACCACAAAAAATTACAGCATACACTCAAAATCCTTCCATATGATGAATTATGTGTGATATGAATATGAAAAAACTGCAATGCATTGAATCCGCAATAGGTGAACCGCAATATAGCGAGGGAACACTATTACAAATGAATCCTTGCTTTTGTTCTCTAAAAATTACAACATTGCGACTTCATTCTCATAAATAACTCGAAATTATTATTTTTAATATTACATTTACCCTCACCCATAACATTTTTTTCATAAGGTTTTACATTTTCATATTATGCTTTTTCTTAGCAATATTACAACTTACATTGCCCATTGTTGTAAATGACAACCTTTTTCTCAAAGTTTCATATTTTCATATAATCATGCGTTTTCTTTGTAATATTACAACTTACATTGCCCATTCTTGTAAATAACCTTTTTCTCATCAAATGAATTTGCATAATTACGACTTTTCATAGTAAGTTTTTTTTAGCCGAATTCTTCTTGGACTGAATGGTCCCTTACACTGGGTGTTGCCACGCTATGATGTCACGCTATTTATGTACCCAGATCGCAATGGATTTTACCCCTTAAAACCATAATTCGACTGGACTGTTTAGAGCAAATGTGATTTTTGGAAGGCTCCTGCTCTCCTTTGAGCTCACATGATGAATCACGAGCCACAGAGGAGGAAGGAAGTGATGCTTGAGGCTCAGTTTACACAAACTCTATGCCAGTATCCAAACGGGCTCTTCATTTCATATCTCTTACCTCTACAACACTGATGACAATAATGAAAACAGGTGGCGGGCAGCAGTTGGCCCGCTGCAGGTAAGTGTTGCGGGCATCTGCCGGGAGCATCCACCTGGAGATGATCTGCTGGAACTTCTCGCAGCATCCCAGTTTCTGCCTCCCATCTGGAAGGTCTTCTCCACCCAGTTTCTCATCTTGTCGCTCCACGGGGAACGGATCCCGCTGCTCCAGGTCCACGTCGGCCATTGCCGCTGCGTACCTGTACGCCAGCAAAGCAGGCATTTTAATAGTATGTTGTTGTTGTTTTTTTTAATCATTAAAATAAAAATTAAAAAATTTAAAAAAAAAATCACAAATTTGGATAAGACAAAGGCAAAAAAGAGATTAGCTTCATTATTTCCCTGACAAATATATATACATATATATAGAAAATTTTATTTGTAATATTAAAGTGTGAGAAGTGTGTTTTCCTAGGTCTAAAAAAAACCCCAAAACAAAACAAAACTCTTTAGGGGAGAACCAAAAATTTTTTTAGAAAAAGGTAATTTAATTGCAAAAAAGAAAACAATGTATACATAAAATTTGAGATTGGTGAGGGGGTTTTCACTTGCAAAAACAACAAACTTATTTTGGCAATAAAAATTAAATTTTGGATGTGGGTGGGGAAGTTTTGATCAACAAAAACTGTGTGCATATTATCCCCCCCAAAACAATCACAGAAAAAGCACAGAGAATAAATAAGATACAATTTGAGATAAGGGTATGGTTTTTTTTTTTTTTGGGGGGGGGGGGGGGGGTTGGGGGGTGGATTATTTGTAGGATGTGCTGCTTTCGGAAAAACAAAAACCGTTTTTCAGGGAAATAGAAATTTAATTTGAGTAAAGAAAAAAAACTATAATTTGCTATTTACCTCTGGAAAAAAAACACCCAAAATATTCTGATATTTTTCAGATTAGTTAAATTGATATAAGAGTTTTCAATTCGGAGAAACACCCCTAAAATCTTTTTTTTCTTTCCTTTTTTTTTTTTTTTAAAGTAAAACATACTGATAGTGAGACATGCTTTATACTGGACAATTATTTTAATTACTAACTTGTCACGTACTAAAAAAAAAGTATTTACTTTCGAGATAGATACAGCAGAATAGATATACTGTATGAAAAACAGTGCCGTGCGAATGTCGTTGAAAACTCATTAGCCTGAGGGGAAATAAACCATACAGTAGTGTACAATACATTGTTTACTTACTGTCAAACCTTTGTGTTAAGACAACAATAAACATTCAATACAACTCTTAAAAAATTGACAAAAAGGTGTGTCATTTAAACAGGCAAACTCACCTCAAACTTCAACGGGAAGCGTGGGCATAGGAGCCGAACATAAATATCGACTCGATACTTCAATGAGTGAAACCTTCAATCGTCCTTTGATTGGTTCGTTGCGTTTCTGTTTGTTTTATCTCGGGGTTTTTTTGTTTTTTGTTTTTGTCAGTAGTGGCGCGCCTCCATGTTCCTAACCGGCGTCGTTGTCTCCCGTCTCAAATGAAAATTGAGGACGACGACGACAGGGGGGGAAATGGCTTTTGAGTATAATTATAGTCCCCAGAGTTTTTCCTCTTCCTTCTTCCCAGCGACTAAACAAGTCGCACGTAATTCGGAATATTTGGCCGTCCGACTCAAGAGTTCCGAGCTGCCCAGGAGGAGGAGAACGGCTGGCTGGCTGCTCTTTGGCGACCTACCTGACGTTACCTGTTAGCTCCTGTTAGCGACCTGTGCCACACCCGGAAGCTGTGACGCGAAGGGTGGGCTCGATTTGAATACCTTCATCAACCCGAACATGAAAACATGAAAACGTTTACTGATTAATACAAGAACTACTAGCGGATCAGCTCGTCACCGACGTTACGTGTGCTTCGCGGTTCCGTTGGGACCACAACTTCAACACGAAAATACAAAAGACAAGTGCAACAAATACGAAACTGGCTGATCTGATGAGCAAAAAATTTTGCTTAAACACAAGAGTAGCAATAGAGGATGTCCACTCCAGAGGTCGGTAGAGTAGCCAAATATTGTACTCAAGTAAGAGTACTGTTACTTGGTGATAATGTGACTCAAGTAAAAAAAAAAAAATTACTTGAGCATGAGTAAAAAGTACACAGTGAAATAATTACTCAAGTACCGAGTAACTTAATTATTATTATTAATTTTTTTTTTTAAAACTACAGCACAAACCTTAAAATATTTTTTTTACTGCAAGGTGTTTTCTTAAATTATAAGTGGGCTGAAATATACACGTTTGGGCAGATACTGCCAGACAAATATAACAATACATGATAGCTGTTGTTTTTGTTCGTCTAAATGTAAACACGAGTGTGCCGTTGCCGTCATGGTAACGACAACCTTCCCAAAATGGCCGCCACATAGCCATGACAATCAGCCGGGCTGTCTTATCAAGTGTTAATACCTATGCCCGGGAAGCCCAATAGAAGACGTTATGTGAGGTCATGTGACTTTCTTTTGTCGTTTGATTGGTGAACTAGACTTAAATGTTACTGGCGCTTCAACTGGATTGGCCCAAACAGCACCCAATGCGGAAGTCGCAGTCTCGCTCATAAAATAGTTGATTAGGCATCCATCCATACCACTTCTCCTCACTAGGGTCATGGGCTGGTGGAGCCTATCCCAGCTATTTTCGGGCGAGATGCGGGGTCCATCCTGAACTGGTCGCCAGCCAATCGCAGGGCACATAGAAACAAACAACCATTCGCACTCACATTCATACCTACGGGCAATTTAGAGTATTCAATAAACCTACCACACGGTTTTGGGATGTGGGAGGAAACCGGAGTGCCCGGAGAAAACCCACGCAGGCACGGGGAGAACATGCAAACTCCACACAGGCGGGGCCGGGATTTGAACCCCCGCCTTCAGAACTGTGAGGCAGATGTGTTAATCAGTCATCCACCGTGCCGCCGTTGATTAAGCAATAATTGATAAATAAAAGTAGCAAGCGACATTTAGATAATTGAAACTGAGTAAAAGTACCGTTACTTCTTAACAGCTGAAGCGGCGGAACTGTTTTTTCTGGTGTCGTCAACTCCTGTGACTCCAAAGCAGGTCCAGAGCGCACAGGCGGAACCCTCAGGCAGATGCGCTTTCGCATATTAGTCTGCCACGGAGTAATATTTAGAAATTACATCTGTGTGTGGATGGTGGATGTGTGGAATGGATATAGTTGCCAGTGTTCAAGGAGTATGAAACAGCCGCTGATAACGATCCCCCCCCCCCCCCCCCCCCCAAGAAAAACTCATCGGATCTGTACAATTCACGTAAATGGCCTATTTTGAATTCAAAACGGTGAATTTCGCCAAAATGTTCCTCGCTTGCAATATGTTACAACTATAGACTGTCAATCGGAACCTTCAGAAAAGTACATTAAATCCAGTCCACCAAGAGGAGCATACAATGTAGAATCTAGACAATTAGACATAAAAATCAAAATAAAACAAAATAAATCCTCCATCAGATTTAAAATCACAGGACGTTTATTTTTTTCATCAAAAGGGAGAAACAAAAAAACTAAAGAGCACATCCTCATGTTAGAGGAGTGAACGAGTGAGCAAGGAGGGGACAACATGAGGTGTTAAATACAGCTGCTCATTCCAAAGAGCTTCTATCACATGAGCCAACAAGAATAATAAGCTTTGTAGTCTACAGTGCCAGGCCAGAGATTGGACACACTGGGATCTGCTTCAGTCCACATTTTCAGAGAGAGACACAGAGCAGAGACAAGAAACCTAAGGGGGGGATAGGAGGCAGAGAGGGTAGGCGAGCGGGGGTGACATGTCAGAGGTCGTTTCAATATTTTTTAGGTTTTGGCCAGCAGCAAGAATTTTGGATTAAAAGCGGATAAACCATGGCACTGTGTCTGTGTGTCTCTCTGGGGGATAAAAATGAAAAATAAAGTGGTAGAGGGCCAAAGAAGAATGGCCATCTCATGGTGGAGAGTAAGCTGGAATCTTGCGGTCGTGCGTTCAGGAGACATCTGGAAAGACAGTAAGCAGCCATGTTAAATATGGACAAGAGGTGGGGTACATCCTGAACTGGCCGCCAGCCAATCGCAGGGCACATATAAACAAACAACCATTCGCACACACATTCACACCTATGGACAATTTAGTTTTCAATTAATCTATCACGCATGTTTTCAGATTTAGGAGGAAACCAGAGTACCTGGAGAAAACCCATACAAGCACGGAGAGAACATGCAAACTCCACACAGGTGAGGCCGGATTTAAACCCGGGTCCTCGGGGGGGAAAAAAGATGTTTAACCAAAAAAAAATACAGTTACAAAATTAAAACAAAAGTTTAAAGTATGTATAAATATTGAAAAATTACCACCCCCAAAAAACAATTGTTTTTTGGAAAGAATTTTAAAAAATAATAATAAATTATGCAGCACGGTGGACGGTTAAGAGCGTCAGCCTCACAGTTCTGAGGACCCGGGTTCAATCCCCGGCCCCGCCTGTGTGGAGTTTGCATGTTCTCCCCGTGCCTGCGTGGGTTTTCTCCGGGCACTCCGGTTTCCTCCCACATCCCAAAAACATGCATTAATTGGAGACTCTAAATTGCCCGTAGGTGTGAACGTGAATGCGAATGGTTGTTTGTTTGTGTGAGGCCTGCGATTGGCTGGCAACCAGTTCAGGGTGTACCCCGCCTCCTGCCCGATGACAGCTGGGATTGGCTCCAGCGCGCCCGCGACCCTAGTGAGGAGAAGCGGCTCAGAAAATGGATGGATGGATGGATGGATAAATTACCCCCAAAGGGCACAAACACACTTAAACTGCTTAAAACGTAAAAGTATTTAATGTAATAAAATATTAAAAAGTAGAACATAAAATGTATCTAATGTGCACCCAAAAAAGAATTTGCAAATATGAACAAGACAAATGCAGAATTATTATTATTTTTAAAACCTCTAAATATAAAATCTATAAAATAAACCAAAAAAACAAAAAAAAAGCAAAATACTATCCATAAATATAATGATAAAATGGGGGGTTGACTACTTACAACTAGCAGGCCGGGCGCCGTATCTTCGCATGATCTGATCTTGTGTGAATTTCACAAACGATTCATATTGTTCTGTGGGATGGGTGGGGAGAGAGAGAGAGAGAGAGAGAGAGAGAGAGAGAGAGAGAGAGAGAGAGAAGGGGGGGGGGACCAAGACCTAATGGTTAGTTAAACTATCGATCAATCACTGGACTTTAGGGTCTTTAGCACCACAGGGTTAGAGAGAGAGAGAGAGAGAGAGAAAAAAAAAAAAAAAAAAAAAAAAAAAAAGAAGTACACCTGATTTCCAGTGTGAAAAGTGTACCATCATAATCATCATCATTACCTGAGAGTTTTGTGTTAAGGATCTGTTCGTACTCCTCGCGGATCTTCTCCTCGTGATCTTTGAGCAAGCGCTCGCACAGGTAGCTCACCTGCTTGAGCGTGAACGAGGGCTGGTCTCGTCTCGAGGCGCCTGACAAAACAAAATCGTTTGAAAATTCAAAATTTCTGTAATATGACTCAGTCCATCCACCCATGTGCATTACAATATGCCAACAAATTAAATTCAAACTTCTACATAACTAATGGCACCCGGGTACCAGTAGATGGGGATGTTGCATTGCTTTAAATTTGTGCAGCTTTTAAACGGAAAAATATTAGGCGGTCGCGTAAATTATGAGGGCGCAAAACATGCATCTCACAGTCCAAGAGTATATACAGGTATATATATATGTATGATATAAAGTGTTTCATTTGAGACAAAAGTTAAAACCATCAATGACCTCTAGGGGCATTCAAGGATTGGCCACTGACATAACGACAGAAATAATGGGTGCTAACTTACTCTCCCCCCCCCCCCCCCCCCCCACCCCCCCCTTTCTTTTAACAACATTCAATAAACGTTTGGGAACTGAGGACATTAATTGTTGAAGCTTTGTATGTGGAATTCTTCCCCATTCTTGCTTGATGTACAGCTTCAGCTGTTCAAAAGTCCGGGGTCTCAGTTGTCGTATTTTACACTAATTTTCCACTTGCATCAGTCCATATTAGATGAGGTCGACCCAGAGAAGCCGGCGGAGTTTCTGGGACTTGTTGATACATGGCTTTTGCTTTGCATAGTAGAGATTTAAGTTGCACTTACGGATGTAGCGCCGAACTGTATTTACTGACATTAGCTTTCTGAAGTGTTCCTGAGCCCATGTGGTGATATCCTTTACACATTGATGTCGGTTTTTGATGCAGTGCCGCCTGAGGGATCGAAGGTCACGGGCATTCAATGTTGGTTTTCGGCCTTGCCGCTTTCATGCAGTAATATCTCCAGATTCTCTGAACCTTTTGATGATATTATGGACCGTAGATGATGAAATCCCAAAATTCCTTGCAATTGTACATTGAGGAACATTGTCCTTAAACTGTTCGACTATTTTCTTACGCACTTGTTCACAAAGAGATGAACCTCGCCCCATCTTTGCTTGTGAATGACTGAGCAATTCAGGGAAGCTCCTTTTATACCCAGTTATGGCACCCACTCGTTCCCAATTAACCTGTTCACCTGTGGGATGTTCCAAACATGAGCATGATGAGCATTCCCCAACTTTCTCAGTCTTTTTTGCCACGTGTCCCAGCTTTTTTGGAACGTGTTGCAGCCATAAAATTCTAAGTTAACGATTTGCTAAAAACAAAGTTTATCAGTTCGAACATTAAATATCTTGTCTTTGTAGTGTATTCAATTAAATATAGGTTAAACACGATTTGCAAATCTTTGCATTCTGTTTTTATTTAACACAACGTCCCAACTTCATTGGAATTTTTTTCAATCAAATTTGTGTTTAAGCATTTAGATGAGGTTCCCCACAACGTATTTCAGTTGTGCACAGACTGCAAATAACTGTTGTTTGTCTGCGACAGCGCAAAATAGTCCCACACCGATGACGTGTTTTTTAACCGACAAGATTGAAGAAAAACTTTATTGGCAGTCAGATAGTTACAGTCCTGTGCCACAAGACAAGTGAGAAGGCTAAAAATAAATTATCTTTTGGATTCATACGCAACGGCAACGTTAAATGTCATGTGCGGAGCCAATCAATGACGTCGTTGATCGGATCAGCGAATGACGACATGAAAGCCGATCACCATAAAATGCTAATTATTGGCCGATACCAATCACACAGGCGTAAAGTCAACTGCTGATTACTAAATAGAAACCAGTAGAAACATTTTCTGGTGAAATAAGAGTATACTTTCTTTTGGTAGGTTTGGTGCTTGTATGATGACAGATCAATATTCTGTGGGTATTGAAACATCAGTCAAAATGTTCTAAAACAGGGTGTCAAACTCAAATTCACGGTGGGCCAAAATAAAAAAATTGGGACAACGTCACAGGCCAAACTCAATATTTAATGAAAAATCACTGTGATGTGCATGTTTCCCTTCTCTGCAGAAATGTAGCGTTAAAGTTTATCATATGACAAAGAAGTTACATCTTGCTTAAACACTGAACCTGAAATAAACGAATATATACACAAGAAAACAAATTTGCATTAAAAGGACGTCAGTGGTATTTGTTGTTTGTTTTATATTTAAAAAGATAACATTAATTCTTCTGTCTCTCCATCTTCTATTTTTCCATCTCCAACTACATTTATTTTTGATGTAAATCTTTTTTCAAAGGCCAACAACAAAACAACCCAAAAAAATAAGAATGTCCTTCAATAAAAATCCAAACTTCAAACAATTAACAGTCCCTGCCTAGGAGTTGATAAAGGGCATTAAAAAATTATTATTCAATTGTGTTATATTCTTTGTTACAGCCACGTTGCTCCACACACAACAAACAGGTCTGTCTTTTACTTTAGTGAACAGACAATCTGCCTCCCACCTGTCTTGGAATTTAACAGTTTTCCATCTTTTGTTTAGCCATTTTTGGGGAGGGGAAGTATAAATTTTGTTCGAGGCGACAGGTAGCATAATTGCCAAAGACCGCAACAGAAAGGGAAGGGGTGTTCGCCGGTCAAGACTGATGGGCCAACACACTAGCAAAGCATTCTGGGATTTGTAATATTAGTGCCGCATGTGCTAAATACTGGAGGGCCAGCTCTAATACACATTTGATATCGTCTTGCGGGCCAAATATAATTGCATCATGGGCCAAATTTGACCCCCAGGCCTGAGTTTGACATATGTTCTAAAACATCTGGCATTGAATGAGTTAGAAGAAAAAAGAAAATAAATTGCAACATCTGTCCCAATTTTTATAAAATGCTGCAGTGAAATCAGGCATTCAAACCACAAAATAAAAAAATAATAATAAATTTAAAAAATTAAAAAAAACATTCCTGAAGGGGCAGATATAGACTGTATATACACTGGGACGGGTGTCTTCTGCTACCTGGTGGGGAGCTGGGGGCGTGCAGGGATGAAGAGGGGCTGGCGGCGTAGGAGGGTCCGCAGGCCTCCGTCTGGTTGAAGGCCCCCTCCAGCTGCCGCCTCCTCTGGATCCTGCTGTACTCCTGGCGCAGGTTTTGGAAGATCTGCTCTGTAGCAACAAACAACAAAACAAAACGTCAATTCTCTGACAGACTACATCTTTTCTCATTGTTGTCTTTTGAACAAAGCACCTGAGGACTGAGTCACTGATGAAATTACAAGCAGATGTGTTCTCACTGTAAAATATTTCTACAAGAGTAATAAGAGATAGATCAGATCAACAATGGTCACACATTTTGTTCACAGTGTAATGTTGAGACAAAACTGCAGATTTACATATCAGTAATATTGTGTTGTCTTCAAAAGGTTCAAAGTTCAGGGAAAGCTCCTGGAAAAACAAACTAGCTGATAAGCAAACAGGAAAGCACCTCATCGATAGCCCCCTTCACACTGTCTAGAAAAGCAGCTATTTACAATTTTTCCAGCTCTCTGTGTAGTAAAAAAACAAAAACAAATGCAGGCTCAATTTGTTTTAATTTAAGGAAACGGTTAAATGTTATTGAATTTGGAGGATCTGTGTCAAGGTGCAACAATTAAACAAAATGATTAACAAATTCAACAACTATTTTGATAATTGTTTAATTGTTTAGACCTTGTGTAACTTAAAATTGTCCAAATTCTCAGAATTTCAGCCTCATCAGTAAACATTTGATTTCTTTAGTCCTCCATGAAAGCAGACAGCGCCTTTTCTGCCTAGTCAATTTAAAACGAGGTCCCATTTTTTAATAAAGCGATGGAAAATGTTTATCAGATTCAGTCAATCGAAAAAAAAAAAATCAATTAAAATCGATTAGTAAAATAATCGGTAGTTGCAGCCCTAGATCTCTCAAAAATATTTTGCAGGATCCAAGTTTAAATATGTTTCCCAACCTTCCATGATCGATGAATTTTTTTATTTTTTTAAAGAACAGGCTCTCTAAAAATATTTCTCAATTGTGTGGGATCGTGTGAATTTCTTTCCCGATTTTCCACAATTTCTATATGTATTTAAGGTACGTTTTGCAGGATCTTTGTGTAAAACTTTTTTCCCAATTTTGTAAGATCCCTAGTAATTCTTTTACCTGTACTTTGTGGGATCTCCATTTTCATTTCAGTCTTCAACTTCAACTGGAGCTCCATGTAAAACCGTTATCAATTTTGCAGGAGCCGTTGAAAACCTTTTCATAGAATGTCTGTAAAACTTATATTTGCAACGTCTGTTTCAAACTTTCCATTTTATGAATCAGTGTAAATGTATACACACACACACACACACACACACAGCGGCTGAAATAAGTATTTAACATGGCTTCCTTTTTCTAACTAAATATACCTCCAAAGGTGCTATTGACCTGAAGATTTCAGCATAAGTTGGGAACCCAAGTAATCCATACATACAAAGAAAGTACAACAAATAAGATCAGAAATTAAGTTGTGTGTAAAAATGTGAAATGACACACGGACAAAGTATTGAACATGAAGAAAGGGAAGTACAAAAAGGCATGGAAAGCCAAGACAACACTTAAAATCTATCAATAATCAAACAGCAATCCAGCCCCTTGTCAGTGCAAATGAATATCATCTGGTTCAGTCCTAATTGATGGCCTACAAAAAAGGTCTCATTGCCACGGTGTGAGTCAAGACATCCCATGATGGGTAAGAGCAGAGAGCTGTATCAAGACCATCGCAAAGTAATTGTTGCAAAACATAACGATGGCATTCGTTACAGGCGCATATTGAAGCTTCTGAAGGTTCCAGTGAGCACGGTTGCAGCCATAAAACATAAGTTGAAAGCAGACTTTACACCATTCTGATCAGCCTGATCGCTATCGGCCGATCTTCAGTATTTTATGCTCATCGGCTTTAATGTCACAATTTGCCGATCCGATCAATGACTCCACAAAAGATATTTACTCCGGGTCGCCGTTGTGTAAAGTATATATGAATCCAAAAGCTAGTTTATTTTTAGCCTTGTCGGCGGTGTGGGACAGACAACACGTCTAAAACAGACAACACGTAATGCGTGGATCAGACTACAAGGCAAATTTGGTCTTTCAGGATTGCACTGTCGGACTACTGCAATAAAATCTTTTATTCCGATACCACTGCATCCAGTTTTTTACAATCATTGGGCTTTATCATGTCAACTCAAACGTAACCGGATACACGTTACCATGGCGACGACAACAAGAGTGGATCGCGCCGACTGTATTATAAGAACAAAATTGGGGGGGAAATATGTGGTGGTCACCGGTGCTCAGGAGAGGATGTGTGTTTAAGGAGAGGATGTGCGTTTAAGGTTTGCTTGAGGTATGCTCACTTACTTTTAATACGATACGGCCCGGAAGCAGACAACAAAACGTTATGTAGCCTAGCAAGCTACTGCTAGCACTAACTGTTGTACCGGAGTTCTGTCGAATCATGCTCTAATGTATTGTTGTGGGTGAAGTAATTTAATTACAGTTAGTTAGCACCCATTATTTCTGTCATGTTGGTTTGACCTGACTGATTAGAATATATGACCTGACTAGAGCAGTAATTTCCAACCTTTATGGAGCCAAGGTACAGTTTACAATTGAAAAATCTCACACAACAAACAAAAATGTCAAAAGTGGAGACAATTACTGCATGTACTTCCTGCCATCTAATACAAGACCCATCCATCCATCCATCCATCCATCCATCCATTTTCTTTACCGGTTATCCTCACTAGGGTCGCGGGCTGCTGGAGCACATGGAAACAAACAACAATTCGCACTCACATTCATACCTATGGGCAATTTAGAGTCTTCAATCAACCTAGCACGCATATTTTTGGGATGTGGGAGGAAACCAGAGTGCCCGGAGAAAACCCGCCCAGGCACGGGGAGAACATGCAAACTGAACCCCGGTCCCCAGAACAGTGAGGCAGATGTGCTAACCAGTTGGTCACCGTGCCGGCTAATAGAAGACCATTCAATTGTTTTGTCTGTCACTATGCCTCACTGGCATAAATAGATGATGAATTTATTGTAAATATAATTTTTTGAGAAATTAAGTACACAAGTATATACTGTAAATGAACAGGTCATTTAAATAGACATCTTGTGATCGGAGATCAGTTTTTTAAACTCACTCATCGGTGATCGGCCACAAAAATCCTGATCGTGTAAGTTAGTTGAACACCAAACATACTACCATAGATTTGCCTCCATCAGGTGCCCCTCGGAAGATTTCTGACAGAAGAGTGCAAAGAATAATCAGAAGATTTGTCCAAGAGCCAAGGACAAGAGAGCTTCAAAAAGAGCTGGAATTAGCAGGTACTGGTGTCACAAGGAAAACTGAGTAATGCACTCCGCTGCCATGACCTCAATGCACACTCACCACGCAAGACCCCATTGCTGAGAGGGGGGAGAGAAAAAAAATATATAAGCATGTCAAAGCTTGTTTAAAGTTTGCTGAACAACATTTTAACAACCCAGTTAAATACTGGGATAATATAGTCTGGTCGGAGGAGAGCAAAATTTAACTGTTTGGATATTATAATGCACACCACGTTTGGAGGAGGAATGGCACTGCACATCACCTCTGAACAGTAAAGTTCAGAGGTGGGAATATGATGGTGTGGGGCTGCTTTTCAGCAATTAGTAATGGTAAACTTCACATTATTGAAGGAAGGATGAATGGAGAAATGTACCGAGACATTCTTGGCAATAATCTGCTGCCATCTACGAGGATGATAACAATGAAACGAGAGTGGACATTTAATCAGGATAATGATACAAAACATACCGCCAAGGTAACTCAATTGGTTTCAGAGGAAAAAAACAAAGCTGTCACCTGACTTGAATTCAATCGAAAATCTATGGAAAGAACTGAAACTCAAGGTCCATAAAAGAAGCCCACGGAACCTTCAAAATTTGAAGACTGCGTGTGTGGAGGAATTGGTCAAAATCCCACCAGAGCAATGCGTGAGACTAGTTTCTCCTTACAGGAGTCTTGAAGCAGTCATTGCAAACAAAGGCTTTTTTTACAAAGTATTAAATAAATACCAGTTAGTGTGTTCAATACTTCCCCCCATGTCATTTCACATTTTTACACACAACTTGACTTCTAAGTTTATTTCCTCTACTTTCTTTGTATGCATGGATTACGTGGGTTGTTCCAACATCTTGTGTAATTTTCATGTCAATAGCACCTTTGGAAATATATTTGAGAAAAACGGTGACAAATACTTATTTCAGCCGCTGTGTGTGTGTGTATAATATATATATATATATATATATATATATATATATATACACACACACACACACACACATATATAATATAGCTAGGTTTGTGTAAAACTTTCAATTATGGCTCAATCTCTGTGTAGAGCCTTTATATTTTGCAGGCTGTGTGTGAGAAATGGGTTCAAACGACTGGATCTCAACAAAAACAGCAACCCCTCATTTATCTTGGGCGGAGGTCTCCAAGCTAGGCAACAGCTGCTGACAGGCAAAGGAAGCACTTGTGGGAGAAACATGTACTACAACAAGTTGCATGACTAGTTACTATTGTAACATACAAGAAGATTTAAAAATACATATGTAAATTTTTTTTTAAAGTTAAGATGTGTCCGCACATGTTTCACTGCACCCTCATTAGTAGTAGCAAGTGAACTTCAGGGTGTTGCTTGGTAACAACGGCCAGGCTGAGCAATCAATCACAGACACTTCCTTCCGGGAGCTAGGGGGAAACATGGCAAAAAGTTAGAGAGTTTAAAGGCTCGGACGGAGGGAGGGGGGAGTGAGTGTGTGAGTGAGTGAGTGAGTGAAAGTGGGGTCCACTGAGGCATATGATGGCTCTGTTCAAATTCCAGTAAATCAACTGAAGGCCATCTTTTGCTTCGAGTGCTGCACTGTTTTTGTAGCAACGCCACATTCCAGGAAACTGATATTTGTCAGAAAAAAAGTGCAACAGAAATGGAAAAGGTAAAATTGTGGCGTTTGTTGACTAGCGTCTGGTTTATTTTATACACTACACATAGCATTCCAGAACACTGGCAAATTCTGCATCATAGAAGGTGCAAAGGAATGCTGGGTTGTTAACGTTTTAGCGGGATACAATTGTGCCGTTTTTTCCCTACCAGCTTTTCTGGTGATGTTCGTACTATTAGCTACATGTTATCATTAGCATTCCAAGACACTAAGACATTTCTGCCTCAGAAAGAGTGCAATCGAACAGGTTTTTTTCATTTTAGAGGGGTAAATTTTTTCCATATGCTCTGGGCTACATATCATTCCAGAAAAAAAGGGAAATTTGCATCAGAAAGTGTGATAGAAACATTTTATAGAAGGGTGAAATTGTGCTGTTTGTCAGCTAGCATCACCTGTCATTTACACATTAGTAATTGACAACATGTCACCTACTACATGCTATGGTTAACATTGTAGAAAACAGAAAATTCTGTTTTAGAAAAGCTGTAACAGAACATTGTTGTTTTTAACTTTTTAGCTAGCGTCTCTGGTCATTTTCAGACTATACACGAGCAATATGACAGTGGCTACATGCAACTGTTAACATTCCAAGAAAGACATTTCTCGTTCAAAAAAAGGGCAATGGAACACTTTTTTATTTTTCCCTGCATGGTATTATTGTGAAGTTTGTTGGCTACCGCCTCCTGGGATTTTCACGCTAGTTATTAGTATTATGCTATCAGTTACATGCTTTTAACGTTACCATTGGATTGGTAAGATTAGTGTACAGTAGGTCACAATTTGTTTTGTTGCTCATATTGTACTGTACAGCCAGATTCTTTCCTATGTCAAAATATTTCATTTGCTGTTTTATGGTTTGGAGTTCGACTTGAGATGTTCCACTTTGTATGAAGTATTACTCTACAAAATATTAGGGCTGCAACTAAATATTTTGATAATCGATTCATGTACCAATTATTCAATTAATTGATGAATCAGGGTTTAAAAAACAAACTTACATTTCCATCCCTTTATTCAAAAACAGGACATACCAAATTTAATTGACAGAGAAAATGCACAAACAAACTGATGATTTAGTTACTGGTTTGGTCCGTAAAATCCGTCGGGGTGGGGGGGCAAACAAAACAAAACAAAACCGCATAAATGTTGACCATTGTTTTCCGTACAAAAAGGGTGTTTGCAAATGTCTTATTTTGATGAAACAAATGAAAGTCTTCTTTATAATTATCAATAGTTACTGCTTTATTGTTATTATAAATATAATTAATGCTAAGTGTTGAGAGGCTGAAATTCCTAGGAATGGGACAATTTTAAGTCAAGGTCTCAAAATGATTAATTCATTATCAAAAAGGTTATCGATTAATCTGATAATAGATTAGTCTTTTTTTAAATAAATTTTAAAAAAAGACTACCAAAGTATTGGAATGGCAAGGTCAATTCCTTTGGGTTTCCGATCAAAAGATCAATATGAGACAAAAGTTCAGAATTCCAGCTTTTGTTTCATGGTATTTACAACTCAGGACAGAGCACCTTTTGTTTGAACCCACCCACTTTTCAAGTGAGCAAAGGTATTTTAACATGTAACTGATGGGTGTTTCTAGTTGCTCAGGTGTTGCCTTTTAGATTGATTGTTTAAACATTAGATAGTGGTTGTTTTCGGCTTTGGGTTTCACCTGTGAAAAGGTCTTAGACTGGCCAAGTCAATCAATGGACCTTAACCCAATGGAGCATTAATTTTACTTCCTGAAGAGGAGACTGAAGGGAGAAACCAACAAGAAATGAAATAGGCTGCAGAAAAGCATTTCAAATGAAGAATGCAACAGTCTGGTGAAGTCAATGGGTTGACCTGGCTGAGGGTGTACTGTTCCACAGCCAGGACGAAAACCACACTGCTCCTCCAGAACCCCTGAATAGACCTTGCCAGCGAGGCTGAGGAGTGTGATCCCCTGATAGTTGGAACACACCCTCCGGTCCGCCTTCTTAAAAAGGGGGACCACCACCCCGGTCTGCCAATCGAGAGGCACTTTCCCCAATGTCAATGCCATGTTGCAGAGGCGTGTCAACCAGGACAGCCCTACAACATCCAGAGCCTTAAGGAACTGCAGGTGGATCTCACCCACCCACGGGGCCCTGCCACCAAAGAGCTTTTTAAACCACCTTGGTGACCTCAACCCCAGTGATCCGAGAGGCCACCTCAAGAGTCCCTAGACTGCTTCCTCATGGAAGACGTGTCGGTGGAATTCAGGAGGTCTTAAAAGTAGTCGTGTTTTAGGAATGCACGAGGTTGCAGGAGTACTGGCAGCAAACCCCCACAGGCACAGGGAGAATATGGAAACTACACAGGAAGGACAGAGCCCGGATTCAAACCCCAAACTTCAGAACTGTGCGGAAGATGTTCTAATCACCCACAGTGACGTCTAAAACCTAAACGTATACAATGTAAAAAATTGTTTTAGCTATATCAAGGGAAAACTGCAAGAAGAACACTGAACATACTTTGTCTTCCTGGTATATCTTACTGGCTCAAAGTAAGTATATTATCAAACAATGTCCACCATTTTGTAGGTACAAAAATCTAATCCGTGGAGATTTGCATGAAACTCAAGAAACTCTTCCAGGGAAAGATAAATGTCTAACTCGAATGACACTTCTCCCTGAGTGGAAATACATGATGTATTTGTCAGAAAACAGCTGTGTCTGTGTGTGTGTGTGTGTGTGTGTGTACGCGCTCAACTAGCGTGCCGTGCAATAGATAAGCACCACTCCCTGTGTCGGCCTACAAGCATGTGCTCAGCCAGGTCCCACTTCGGCATTTTGAAACCATATGGCTTTCTGTCATTAGTAAGAGAACTAGAGAAGGGGGTTAACTGCTGAAAAGGAACTTTACATTGACGCATCCCTTTCCTGATTATGCAAACTAGTAGATGCAATGATAATCCAACAAAGGGCAGGCGTTAAGTCACATTGTGAAGCGGGTCGCATCCCACGACAGACGATAATTTCACATCGTTGGGAATCGTTTGAATTTGAGCGATTCCGGTCCAGATTCCGGTTCCTTATTTCGATTATTTTAAGGGGCTGGGTCAAAAAGTTTAAATAGTGTGTCCAAATTATGAACATCCATTTTCTTAGCAGCCCGCAGCATAGACTAAAATGAACATTTGACTCACGGTTCTTTATAACCAGTATACCCATCTAACCTATGAACTAAAAGGCAATGTGTGTGGAACTAACCCAACGGACTTAATATTTATGTTTCAGCTAAAATTTAAATATAGCATTGTTAAAATCGTTATTTGGGACTGTTTTATCACGTCAAATGGTTTATATGTGCAAGTTTTAACTTGACTTCCTGTTTTAAAGCTTCTATAGCCTTTTATTTTGAAGGGTACGCACTGCAACTCAGCATTTTGACAAAAGTAGCTTCATATTTTTTTTTTTTTAATGGATTACCCAAATGCTATAAAACGATTCCTTTCCTTACCCACCGATGAGACAAGGTTAGTGTTTATGATACTGTGAGACAATGTTTATGTGAATTCTGTCCCAATTTATTGTGATGTAATGTTGCTACAGTGAAATTTTAGCTAAATGTTAAGCTTTTTTTTCCCGTTATCTGCGCTTACGTTGGTTTGAAGACGAAAGTAAACCCTAAAAACCATCAGTGCAAAAGTGCAACCAACAGTTTACCTTATTAGCCATCTCAATGTTGGCATAGCCGTATTTTATTGTTTCACTCACCCAATTGACAGAGTTGACTTCACTGAAGCAGTGTAGGTTGTGGCTCGGAGCGCATCAGACGCTAAACATCGCGAAAGCCTCCTTTGCACAATATAATCTTAATCCAAGTGTTGCACTGAGGCAACTGGTCATTAATTTTAAAGTCAAGATACACTTTTGTTCTCCGCCGCCGTTGGGCAGAAGCTCGTCTGTGTGCACTGTTTGTAGATTTTTGTCGCTTCTTCGTTGGTTTTCCCACACTCTATTCGGGGTCGGCGGACTAGGCATCGAAACTGGGAACCGAAATATTTAAATTTGAACGACTCTGGGCGAACCTGAACATAAGATCCGGTTCCAATCGGTTCCCGATGCCCAACCCTACTCACGCCACACATTGTTGACTTGGAAGAATATTCAAATATTTGAATGTGTGGTTTATAAAGAATTTATAGTGACAACAGTTTAAACTTTGTTCTTGAGATTTCACCTTATTACAGTGGTCAGTTGACATGCACTTTTCCTTTTCCATTTCAAGGTGGCTTTCATTTATGTGCAGTTCCCTTTCTTCCGATATGTTCAGACTATTTCATTAACATGTTCGAAAACGTAAAAAATTTTTCAACTGTGCTGAGAATTTATAAATTTTAGGGTTCTTTAGGGGTCCTGAACACAATTCCCCAAAAGTCAAACCAATAGTGCCCCCTTGAAAGTAAAAAAATATATATTACCCCAACACGAGTTTCACCGAACAACACAAAATTAGCTGGATATTCCCTGACATTAAAAAAAAAAAAAAAAAAAAAAAAAAAAGGTAATTTTGGTTTGAAGCAGCCATTATGAGCAAATTCCAGGGCTGGTATTTTGACTAACTTCTACAAGAGAAATTGCTGAAATGTGGCCCAATCAGAATCAAGCATCCTTAACAGGTGGGTGAGAGGGTCCCCTCCACGCCATCCTAAAAAGGGTAGTGGAGCATAGTGTCAAAACGATGACTGCTTCGAGGATTGGCAATGAAAAGGTGATGAGAGGGCCCGTTAAAGAAAAAGTTTCACTGAGCAACATGAAATCCGGTGGAAATGTTCATAACAGGACGCATGATGAAGTCTCAAGAACTCATGCCCGAAATTGAACAGGAAGTTGTTAGCCAGTTTGGTTTGAGGCAGTCGTTTTGTGCAAATTCCAGGCCTCATATTACCCCAACCAGGGAATTCACCCAGACTGATGGTACATTGAATGACAGTATTTTATGTCAACGGCATCTGTTGTTGGTAGGGCATAGCATCAAAGTTTGATGGCAATGACGGGGAGTCGCCATGAACGGGTGATGCAAGTGCCCATCAAAACAAGATCAGGTGGACATATACCAATATAACAGGATGCATGAAAGTCTCTAGGAACCATGTACGGAACTTTTTGGTTTGAAGCAAATCAGATACGATTGATAATTTGAATTCTAGGGCTCGTACTTTGGCAAACCCTTACTAAGGAATTAGCTCAGATGAGCACCAATCAGAACCACATATCCTAGACAAATGGTTAATGCTCAAGTGTGAAGGTTTTTTTTTTTTTTTTTTTTTTTTTTTTTAATGTGGGCGGAGCATGTCGTTACAGTTTGATGATCATTTTGAGGCTAGTTGGAAAGTTAGAAATAATTAGCCCCTGACATCAGTTTTGCCGATTGATTGTCTATCATAACGAGGCGCACGACAAAGTCCCAATGCCAGAAGCTAACGCTTACAAGGGAATTCGCCCAAATGCACCCCAATTGGATGCAGGTATCCTGGAGAGATGGGCAAAGCTTTTTTTTGCGTTTACCATATAACATGGGCGGAGTATGGAATCAACGTTGGACGACCATTTCGAGGATTCGCCATGGTGATGCGAGGGCCCGTCCGTTGCTGCTCGTGGCTTTAATTCTCATTTCTGCAGCTCAGTTTGTCAAAGAGGAGGGCGATAGTGTACGCGAAGGCATTAAGGAAATGAACAATGCCCTCCCACAGGAATAATGGCACCCCCCACCTCAAGCCAAGACGATTGTGCCAGTTTCTAATTAGCGGCCTGCAATGATGATGAGCCTGCTACCATTTGTGCAACCTTTACCTGCCATTTTGTAACATCTTACAGGACGACACACTAGTTTAACATCACGGCTAGGGAAGAAGGACGCGATGTCCACATGAATAAGTGTATTTTTCAACTTCGAAATCAGCATTTGAAGCGAACATAACAAATTTGCTTTCATAGTGACGCATTTTACAGTTTAGGCCACTAGTGATATATTTAAATGAACATATGAGGATATATAGGGCATAAATCAACAATAACTTAGCGACGACATTCCCCTTCGCGGATGTTAGCCAAGCGAAGCGTTAGCCTTCAACCCCCATTCAAGCTAACCACTCCACCCAAACCCCCCTTCCCTCCCATGAAACCCACCCCAGAAAAGGCAACAAAAAAGATAATCAATTCGGATTAAACCGTACCTGGCGTCAGTCTGTTCTCGCCCGCCACGCTCTGCGACGACACGGAGTGCGTCGGGCCGTCCACGGCGGCGCGGAGGTTGTTGCATCTTTGCGGGGACGGAGTGCCGGGAGTCCCCGGTAGGGGGTTGCACCGTCTCCGCTTGGGAGACTGGGGACTGAGGAGGGCCTCGAACTCCATCGAGCGCTTTAGCGTCGCCCCGCAAGCCATCTTCGGCGGAAGAAATTGGACGTAAAACCAACAGAAACGAGACGTAGTGTTTATGCCGGTGGCGGGCGTCCTTTTCCGGGCTTCGAGGTGGCTTTCTTCTTTTCCTCGGAGAACCAGAAGCGAAGTGATCTTACTGAATTTTTAAAACGTCACAATGGCGGAGCGTACCAAATGGACGACAGAGGGCGGGGGGACTAGTCGTATTGTAGCAACTTCTTTCTTACTGTCCGCTCTAATTTACAGCGTATATCTGATCAATGCGTGTTGATACATGTATTATTACCATTCTGAGAAATAGAAATTTCGTTATGACCTTAGGTGCTGTTGTCATTACATTATTTAATAAACACTCCCCTGCGATTAGCGTAATGGTTGAAGTCGAACTATTTCGACGGTTTCTGGTGAAGGTGGTCAGGTAAATGGCAGCTAACATAAACTAAACGTCAAATATATGACGTCAAATGTATGGGAGCGTTCGCCGTGTCGTCACCAAATGGTCACGTGGTGTCTTGTTTGAGAGAGTAGGAGTCGGCAATACTGAGAATTTTGGTATCTATCCAATACCAAGTAAATACAGGGCTAGTATCGCCAATACCGATACTTTTTACTTGCAATGTCATGATCATTAAATAATATAGTGATTTTGTCTTGAGTTAGTTGATTATGATCAGAATCATCTTTATTTGCCAAGTATGTCCAAAAACACACATGATGGGAAAACACAGCATAAAGATTTTAGCAATATTTTTTTTATTAACTACAACAATAGAAAAAACAACTATAAAAATAATAAAATAATTATTCTACAATAATTGTTTCAGAAAAAAAGTCACTAGTCCAAAATAACATAAACAGTAGCAGTGTAACAAAAATATAAATATAACAAATGAAGATGATTCTGGTTCTGATCACAACAAAATATACCTTTGGACGATATTGTGAAAAATAAAGTCAGTAGTGCAATTAAAGTGGAAACTACAATTGGCTCTCATTCTTAACCTTTGGCTCTCTGCTCACAAAGCCCTCCAAGGAAGAATCCCTTGAGGTGCCCTGTTGGCTCTGTTCCCATATTGACAACAGATTTATAGGTTTTTGTTCAGGAACAGTGACATGTTTACATTCTTCCCTTTTATTGCCCTTCTTCTCTGAGTTACTAACTGTCCCGCATCAGAGAAAATCCTTTCTGCAGGTACCGATGTTACCATTAGTCCCAGCTGTTTCTTTGCAATCTTGCTCAGACATGGAAATGTTGGCTCATTCATTTTCCAGTGGAAATTCGAGTAAATTGCTGGACGACAGAAGAGAAACTGCAGTATCGATCTCATCACGCAAGTATCGATCCGATACCAATACTCACATTGGTATCGATAGTATCGATATTTAGATCAATACGCCCACCCCTATACGGCAGTCAATAGACAACCACGAGCTATAGGGTTAGTCACGCTTATTTCCGTTAATTAATAAATGGTAGTGTCGCGTTGCGTTATGGGCTGTATATAACAGATTGTCCACGAAGGATTCTTCGAGCTTTTATGGCATCCCAGACACATGCAGCCATATTACGTCAAACAACTGGAACCATATTGACCAACCATGTTTGCTTTCAGCACTTTATATAGTCATGATAACACACTCAACTTTGTAATAACTTGTTTTGCAATATAATAGTATGGTATTAGATATATTGTACATATTTAATTATATCTGGCACAAACAAACAAAAGATATCTCACATTAGGTAATAACTTGCATCTCACTCTTAAATTCTTGATGCCTCCGTAACTGTTGGTGATAGTTTACCTCTTAAGTAGAGTACAATTGTATACAAATTACAAATGAATATGGGCCGTATAATATGCAAATATACATCACTTATGAAAATGTTTTGCTGTCTGAACATTTTCCAATCAACAGTTGAATAATTGACACTTACTTCTATGCATCAAGAGAGTTGTAGACTTTTATGAAATCTTTTGTGTAGGCCGAAATTAAAAGTTGTCAATCAAATCCAGTCCCCTCCAAAAGTATTGGAATGGCAAGTTCAATTCCTTTGTTTTTGTTGTATACTGAAGACATTTGGGTTTCAGATCAAAAGATGAATATGTTCAGTAAAATTTCAGAATTCCAGCTTTCATTTCATGATATTTACAGCTAGATGTGTTAAACAACTCAGGACAGAGCACCTTTTGTTTGAAGCCACCCACTTTTCAAGTGAGCAAAAGTATTGGAGACCGATATAAGACCTTCCACTTTTTTCCCCTGATGAAGTCCTTTGTTGTGTTGGCAGTGTGTTTTCGGTCATTGTCTTGCTGTATGATGAAGCTTCTCCCAATTAGTTTGGATGAATTTTTCTTTAAATTGCCAAAAGATCGTCCTGAGTTATTTAACACATCTAGATGTAGATACCATGAAATGAAAGCTGGAATTCTAAACTTTTGTCTCATATTCCTTTTCTGATCTGAAACCAGATGTTTTCAGTATACAACAAAGACAAAGGAATTGACCTTGCCATTCCAATACTTTTGGAGGGGATGGAATATCCCCTGTCAGGCCAGGTAGACGGATTCGGGATACATTTGAGCAAAACTTCATATTTAAGGCAAATTTTGGTTGCCGCTGTTGTACAGAAGCTTTGCTGTATATCTTTGCTTGGCATCAGCTGGCCCAAACTTGCATATTGCGATAAAATCTTTGCCAAATTTTCCCAACTTTGAGTGTTGCCTGAATTTCAAAATTATTTACCAAAATAAATCAATTGAATAATCCGTTCCAGGATCAAATTGTCACCTTTAGAAACCTGTTAAGGTGGAATATCTGTCCTATATTTGTTTAAAAAAATAAATATATAAAAAGTAACCACAGTAACCCCCCCCCCCCCCCACCCCCATTATAACAAAGAGTGTTCTAGTACAGTAGAAGTACACACACGCGCACCCAACAGTCTTTTCGTCCTGGCATGTGCCTCACTTAAAGCCCCCTCTGTATAGGGGCCTTTGTGGAGGCCTGGCATTCATGTGCAGATAGCATAGATGCCCCAATGCCCCCACCTTAATTCACACACCATACCCCCAAGCTCCTATAGGGCCTTAAACATACAAGCATCATCATGTCATCATACCGTTGAAAGAAAAAATATACTATTCTACCACAAATATGAGGTTATACAACGCAACTTGTGCACAAGACTACAATAACACTTCATAAAAATGAAACTTGCGAGTGTTTAATCTACTCCAGTACATGGCAAAACCACAGTTTTTCCAATTTCTGAAGAATTCAATTAAGCACCATTCATCTGTCAAAAAAATTAATGTTTTTTTCCCCCTTTACTTTTGAGGTCAGCCTGTCTAATAAAACATGGTAAAGTAGTCCCAGATTTATCGCAGGGGTTATGTTCGAGAAATCCCCTCGATAGACAAAATTTGCAAAGTAGCGGCCATATTTATTTTATTATTTACATTTTAAAGTTTTATGCAGAATACAAATACAAAATATGCATGTGAGGTGCATGTATTATTTTGTCCTCTTGGGGTCACCATCCTCACATTCTACACCAGGGGTCACCAATATGGTGCCCACAGGCACAAGATTGACCCCCCCCCCCCCCAAAAAAAAAAGGACCACATGAGTAGCTGCCTGTTCTAAAGATAGCTGACCAGTTTAGGGACATTGTGATTTCCTACAAAAGTTGTAAATGTGGTCATTTAAAAATCATGACTGTATGCATAATGTTAAAACTGAAACAACTTTAGTCATATTTTACTGAGCAGCCATGACATAGATCTTGCAAAATCTTACTTTGTTGCAAAGCTACCGATACATTGTAACAAGTTAATTTCTAATCTCTCTCTGTGGTGGCATCACAATGAAAGTGGCCCTAAAACTTGAGTTAAGAGTCTCACAAGATTTTCTGAGGTGTCACGCATCAACTTTAGGAGTACAACTGTGCATCCTTGTTCAAAATGGTGAGCTAGCTCTGGAAAAAAATTTAGGCCAAAATTATCAGTTGATACCAACAAATCTTCATTGCAATGCAAAGAGACTGAAGTGTTGACGTCATTTTCTGTAAACATCTCTACGATTGTGGCCCGAACACTGCAAGCAGCTTTTCCCCCAAAGTTCATTCTTGACTTTGAAGTCCTCTTAATTTTTTCCAGAGGAGAATAGATTACTTTTGAGCAACTACTTGGTGCCTTTTAGTGTCCTAATATCCAGCTACTGCTTGTCCATTGTTTCCAAAACAGAGCAAAATTGGGTGCTTCTGGGCATTTCAATGGTACTATAGTTCTCTGTTGATCGTGGTCTTGGGTCCAAATTTACCGCGGTAGCCTTTTGACACCTGGCAGCCTGGCTGAGGACCTTGAGCTGGTGCAGCAGGGCGAGTCTGAGCTCCCGGCAGCGCAAGGCGTACAAAAGGGGGTTGATGGCTGAGTTGAGGAGGCAGAGGGTGCTGCAGAAGGCGAAGGCCCTCTGCTGGGTGCGGGTCAGCACCACAGCCACGTCGGCTAGCATGAAGGATAGCGCCGGAAGCCAGCAACCCACCAGGGTTAGCATGATCAGGCTGAAGGTGCGCGCCAGCCGGATGTCCATCCTCATGCGTACGTGGCCTGCCCTTGCCGCCCCCTGGAGGATGCTCATGGAGGCCTCATGGCGGTGGGCCTTCCACAGGATCAGGACATAAGCCCCCAGGATGAGCGCCAGAAGGACCAGGATGAAGCTGGTCCAGCAGGCCAGGTAGCCCCGACTGATGTAAGGGAAGAGGCGGGAGCAAGGGGACGCCAACCCGGTGGGACATGTCCAGCCCATCAGCGGCAGCGAGGAGATAAAGACTGTGGCGCTCCAGAGGGAGAGTAGCCCCAGAAGGGCTCGGCGGCGTGTCAGCAACACCTTGTAGCTGGACGGCCAGTGGATGCACAGGTAGCGGTCCAGGGCGGTCAGCAGCAGGCTCCCCACAGAGTTGGTGAAGGCCATGGTGACGCCACCCAGCTTGAATAGGTAGGCAGTGGGGCTGTCGCTGCGCCGGAACAGGTGGAAGTCCAGGAAGCTGGTGGTGAAGAAGCAGCTGGCGAAGACGTCAGCCAGCGCCAGGTTGCCAATGAAGAGATAGGAAGGATGATGACGCAGCGAAGCCGTGGCCACGATCAAGCCCAGGATGAGGGCATTCTCCAGCAGAGTGATGGGGCCAGCCAGGAAACAGATGGAGCCGATGGCCGTCTTTTCTGCGGCAATCAGGACCATGTAGCATTCCAGGTGCTCGCAGGACCTGTTGACTGGGAGAAAGTCTTCAATATGGATCAATTGAAACCAAGACATTCAGTGCATCTACTGATGACTCCTTACAAGGGGTGTAACTTTACAAACATAGCACAAAAAGTAAGGAAATTTGTGTTTGGTAGAAAATCATTTCACTGTTGTAACAATGCTTCTTGCAAAAAAAATGTATACTGTTGGAAAGCTTATTTTCAAATTGTGCCACATTTGTAAAGAAAATGCACTTTACATTTGTAAAGAAGTTGCACTAATGAAAACTTTGCCAAATCTTCTCTGCCCTTGCCAAACAGCTTATTTTGCTGTTGCCGTCGACTCTTGTTTTGAGCTTCCGCTGCTGTCTGGAACACGTGCACAGGAACCTGAACATGTGGAGGAACATTGTTCAGCGAGCAGTCCAGATTCTGGGGTCAAAGTGTGCCCAAGATGCAGAGAATGATTGCTGCACCGATAGAGTAACATCTTTTGGTCGAGACAGCGTGATGGTGTTGGTGCGCCAAAAACGAGGCTTTTTATCATTGGAGGCAATGTCAATCCAGAGACATATTGAGATGTGATTCCGAAACCTGTGGAAATCCCATATCGCCATGGTCTGGGACCGAACCTCCAAGATGATGACAACGCTAGTCCCCACAGAGCAGGGTTTACCAGAGACTACTTCCAAAATTTGTGAGTGGAGAGGATGCAATGTCCTGTTCTTAACCCCATTAAACACTGGTGGAATTAGCTTGGGTGTGCTGTTCGTGACACAACAATGTTGGCTGACTTGTAGCAAATGTGTCATGAACAGAACAAAGGACAGGACCCAAAATGCACGACTCCAATTCAAATGGATAGTTTCAAAAAGAGAGGCTTAATAAACTGGTAGAGGTCGGTATACAGGCAGGCAATCCCCAAAGGCAACAGTATCCAAAAAACGTGAGGCAAAAAGGCAAGGTCAATAATCAGAACAGGGTCTAGTCTTACTATGAGTCGGTGACGTGGAAACAAGGAATGCTGGAACGTGACAACATGGTACAACGAACTGGCGACCAGAAAGAATGAGACACGAGGTTAAATGCATGGGGTAATTAGGGTAAACGAAGCACAGGTGGGGAAGATGCTCTCAGGATCAGGTGTGTACGAGACAGGGCGAAGACAACAACCAGAACACACACCCATGACAAAATGTTGCTTTACGATTGGTGTGCCACCCCACAGCAGTGTGTGACGGAGGACGTACCAGGCTGTTGTGGCTGTGTAATGTTCTTCAACACGCTACTGAGACTCCTGAATGTTTAAGGAATACATTGTTAAATTGCCACTGTATCTGGTGTCTTCAAACTTAAATCATCCAATCTACCAAACAAAAGTCAACGTCAACAGCAAAAAAAAAAAAAAAAAAGTCTGGCATTGGCAGCGATTTGGGCAATTTACCATGGGCGCAACCCTCATATTCAGGTCTGCTGCTCCTCCCACAAATTAATGTTCCTTACAAATATGGCACCATTTAACAGGTTAATAAACAACCTGTCCAACAGTATAAGATTTACAGCAAAGAGGCATTTTTATAACAAAGATATAATTTACCAAACAACATTTCCTTACTTTTTGTGCTATCTTTATAAACTGGAGAAATGGACATGAGACTTGAGTCATAGACATGGGACTCAACTTGGACTCCGGATTTAACTTGGGAAATGAAGTGTTATATACGGGTTAGATAAATCGGCCAATACAGTGATCCCCCGTTTATCACGGGGGATACGTTCCAGATCAAGCCATAATAGCTGAAAATACAGTTCAGGATGTACCCTGCCTCTTGGCCCAAAGTCGGCCACTCCTTACCCAATGGAGCCGACGCATTTTCCTCGACTTGGGTGAGTCCTAAAGAAGCGGCAACCTCCCATTCCTCCATTTTAGTCCTTTAACTTTGCACCACCAACATGAGTGTCTTCATATCGCTTTGGGACAAAAACGAAAAACGCAGACAAGGAAGTTAGGAACGGGAATGTGCAACGACTTGTTTAATTGAGAACACTATGTCTTCATCAATTCATATGAAGACGTTGATAATTTTCCAAAATGGCTGCCAGCTCATGGACTAGTCTCACATTACACATACAATTTGACGGAATTGTGTCCAATTTTTGGGAGGAAGTATGTGCCTCCTCAAGGAGCACAAAATTCTAGCATATCTCGATAAACCTCAGTGTGTCACGCATCAGAGGATTAACTATGCATGTGTGTGGTTGTTTTGCCTTTTCTTTGGGTTTTGTGGCTGGAGCAGCGAAATTGACATTAAAATAAGACTAAAGAGACTTTTTTTGCGCTAAAATAATCACGTTATCACTGTCATACATCGAGCAAAATGTCAAACCTCATGGACGCAATTAGCACGTTTTCCACTTCGACAGCAATAAAGAGCGGATGTTTCCTGCCGGGGGAGGGAGGGGAAAAAAACAATAACAACAATAATAAGCAGAAAATGCAATTACGTGTCCTCTCTGTCAATATTGAACTTAGACCTGAGAGGGAACATTGACATTTTTAAAGCAAGGTGGAAAGTCATTTGGAGCTCAGAGCAAACAGATAATGATCATTACAGCCTCATGCTGAACAGACAGTGTCTCGAACATTGTGGCCATAAACACAGGAGACAATGGCTTGGATGTATTTTTAAAATAGTTTACATACGGCACACAAAAAAAAATTGCTATATTATATTATTATGACACCAAACTCACTATTTTTGTCAATCTTTCAAAAGGCTGTGCTTCCTGTCGATGAGAATGCACAAGGCCACCCCTTGGTGGACACACTCGTAATCAGAAAGTAAAGGTCATTTTATTAATTTTATTAAGATTTTATTAATCTTTTCGTCTATATGCAATGAATAGATTGAGGATTGGGCCAGAGTAATAAATAAAGCGGCCATTAATGGGAGTAGCCTGTGAGAGTCATATTTTTAGGAACAAAAATTCAATTAATACAAGGCACCCATTTTTAAGTGGTCTCACATTTAGATTTAAAAATATATACAAAATATAAATACTAGAATATAAACATAAAATAAAAACATTTTAAACTGTAAATAAAAATAACAGTATAAATGCTAAAATTTGTAAGCATCATTTATATTAACAGTATACTGTATAACATAAAGAAACATGCAAATGTATACAATAGTAAAAGAAAAATCTAAATACTAAAATGATATGAATCAATTAATATGAAATCTTGTAAATCGTGTAATCTTATAAATAATAAAATAATTGTTTAATATTTATATATAACAAAAAAATGCATAACCAAAAGGTGTATAATACTAAAATATCAAAGCATAATTTATTTAGAGCATGTAGTCTCATATAAGTACAAATCAAATAGAAATAATGAAATGTATAACATCAAAGTACAATAGCAATAAATATATTTAATATAAATAAACAGACAAATGGCAATATCAAGCATAATGTGTGTATAAAATCCATATACACAACAAATTAATTACATTGTTTGAATATATAAACACTTCAGGGTAAATTTTAAAAAAGATGCGACAAATGATGAAGTGCTTTAATTATGGGAAAGTTGAGTTTTGCTCATTTCCTATTCAATAGAAATACACTTTATGAACATCCCCATTTCACGGCTGAAATGTGACGTTGAGTCACCGTCTTACTGTTTCCACATGCAACGAGCTCAGCAGAAAGTGGTTTTCCATCTGCATCACATAATGATGACAACTCCAAAAAACTATTGCTGGACAATATTACATCATCATACCTAACAGTTGATGTGTGAAGAACCTCACAGGGGCTTACCTGTTTCTGTGCGCCCTTTCCAGTTTTAGCTGTGTGAACGCAAGAGGTTGGTGAGGGAGGAGAGCAATTAACGACTGGTCAGAGAGAGGCAGAGGGAGATGATTTGAGCTCACATCTTTGTTGTAGGGGAGAAGCTTAGTGCAGCCTGGGTTGCTCGCGGCAGATGTTACGAAAGGGAGTCATGCACACTTCCGGTGCATTTTTTCTAAATTAAATAATCTGTGAGCCATTTATTTTCAAAAGTAACATTTTATTGTGTTAGACATTATATTGACATGTTTTGCAGTTTAAACTATTAATATAAGCAATGATAAAAAAAACATTCGATAGGTGTCAATTACTTCGCTTATTCGCTTACAGGGCTCCACCACAAATAGCAGGGGTTTACTGTTAAAGAAAAAAACTTGTTGGACAGCAATAATTCCAGGAGAGGTGAATCTCAGGTACCTGTATTTTCACGACCATAAGGCGCATTTAAAAGTCTTAAATTTTCTGCAAAATGGACGGTGCGCCTTATAAGGCGACGCGCCTTATGTGTGCACCGAGTTCCATCCATCCATTTTCTGAGCCGCTTCTCCTCACGAGGGTCACGGGCGTGCTGGAGCCTATCCCAGCTGTCATCAGGCAGGAGGCGGGGTACACCCTGAACTGGTTGCCAGCCAATCGCAGGGCACATAGAAACAAACAACCATTCGCACTCACAGTCATGCCTACGGGCAATTTAGAGTCTCCAATTAATGCATGTTTTTGGGATGTGGGAGGAAACCGGAGTGCCCGGAGAAAACCCACGCAGGCACGGGGAGAACATGCAAACTCCACACAGGTGGGGCCGGGGATTGAACCCGGGTCCTCAGAACTGTGAGGCTGACGCTCTAACCAGTCATCCACCGCCCAAAACCTAGACTGAGCCGAGGCGGCACTGTTCAGTGGAAAAGCAGCATTAGCATGTCCATTTAAGTTGGATATAGAGAAGACAATGTTGTTTATACAGAAATTATAACGTCCTGTTCAAAAACTTACACTTTAAGGAATCATTTATGCTGAAAAACTAATTAAAATTGTCGCTTTGTGCCGTTTACACTTGACAACAGCCATTTTTGAGCGTTAAAACGCAAACATTTGAAAATAGGTGTCAATATGATAATCGACAGCGTTACCACAGAGCATCTAAGACCATCAATCGCTAAAAACGCAGTCTCATGGTATTGAAGCGTTCGTGATGTTCAAGCTTCTCCAGCTAATTTACCCCAGAACACTCCCATTACTTACCAAAGTCATCATTTGCAATACACGTGTTGACGAAGGCTTTGTATTCAAAAGACGGTTTCCTCCAGGAAGACACACAGTTGTGTGGTATTTCTTTACGTACTTTAAGACAGTGACATCACACACTACTGGCCTGGAATGCATATTACAGCGCCTTCAGGCTTTTTTCCAGATCATGTTGAAACACACGAAATAGGGTTGTAGCGATGCATGCATTTGGAATTTTGCGATAAGGAACATTCAGTACGGGGTAGAGGTGTAACAAATTCCCACACCATAATATGGGTAAGGGACAGGAAGTATAGTAAAGTAGTAAGTACCTGCCTTGTGCTCAAGACACGTCTGCTGTGCCAACAAACACAGTGCAGCTCAGCCTCTGGCTAGCAGACGTCATGGCTCGAGATATACTTCTGGCAGTATGTCAAATGTAGTCACTAATTTGAAATGAAACCAGTGCAGCAAGAAAAGAATTATAATGATGCAAACACAACTTCCTCTCCAAGCCTCTTCAAAGATAAACAAAGGCCATTGGTGTTTTTATAGAATTATAATTCATTCTGTTCAAACTCTTCCTGTTGTCCTTGTTTACTATTTAACCAAGATTGTTGTATTTTCCCGAAAACAATAAGATTTTCACTGTCATACATTATTTGAATTTAGAAAATTTACTTGCTAAGTTTTCACATTTCCCCCATTTTAAATGTCATGAAATCTGTTCCTGTTGACAAAGAAGAAAAACGTATGTTTTGCATTTTGTTTGCTGACTACAACGTGAACCGAACCATGACCTTCAAATAAAGATACAGGCTGAGCCATTTATGCAGGCTACAAACATTTTAAATCAGTTGTCCCTGAGGAATTCTATCTGAAATCCCAACGTGTGAAAACGGTTACAACCTCAGCCCTTGTCCACCTGTAATTTGAATGAGTGAACTGAACACCACATTCACATCATTGTAACCCATGCAAATGTCCTGTTGATCCTCTTTGTGCTCAAAGGCAACTACAGGACCTTCCCCACAGAGTGAGGGTCTTGGGTGAGCTTGGGGAGAAAAAGTTTATATGCCTGTTGCATTTTAAGAATCAAATGACACAGGTGTGTTGTTTTTTACTATCATCGTCTTGTTTATGCTGACAAATATGGTGACGTGGCCTTCTGCCGGGTCTACGTGACCTGTAGGAAGCCTCAGCGCTGACATACTTTCCTTACATAGTTTAGTACTTGTGATTGTGTCCCCTCCCCCGCCTTCCAGTATGCTCTGCTCTTGTGCAACTTTTAATTGTTGTGCAACTTTTAAAAGTCCACACACTCTCTTCGGGGGGGGGGGAGAGACTCTTGACGGCATGATCTTGCACTCGGTCATGGGGCATCGATCTGTTTTTTTTTTCTTTCTTTACATTTTAAGTGCAAACGTGGTCAAGGTCATACTAGCCGTGACGTACGGAATAGAGGTACAAACAGCATAACACAGGGTTCTCAAACTGAGGAAAGGGGGGCAAGTTGTTTGGAAGCTATTGGATGTCAGAGAGACGCACCGATTCTTTGTGCTCCTCTGTGTCGTTGAAATGAGACGTTTTCTTTGTGCTGATATACAACCCCAATTCCAACGAAGTTGGGACGTTGTGTTAATCATAAATAAAAACAGAATACAATGATTTGCAAATGATGTTCAACCTATATTTAATTGAATATGCTACAAAGACAATCTATTTAATGTTCAAACTGATAAACTTTATTGTTTTTAGCAAATAATTATTTACTTAGAATTTTATGTCTGTAACACGTTCCAAAAAAGCTGTGACAAGTGGCAAAAAAGACCGAGAAAGTTGAGGAATGCTCATCTAACACCTGTTTGGAACATCCCACAGGTGAACAGGCAAATTGGGAACAGGTGGGTGCCATGATTGGGTATAAAAGGAGCTTCCCTGGATTGCTCAGACATTCACAAGCAAAGATGGGGCGAGGTTCACCTCTTTGTGAACAAGTACGTGAGAAAATAGTCGAACAGTTTAAGGACAATGTTCCTCAACGTACAATTGCAAGGAATTTAGGGATTTTCATCATCTACGGTCCATAATGTCATCAAAAGGTTCTGAGAATCTGGAGAAATCACTGCATGTAACCGGCAAGGCCGAAAACCAACATTGAATGCCCGTGACCTTCGATCCCTCGGGCGCCACTGCAACAAAAATTTGACATCAATGTGTAAAGGATATCACCACATGGGCTCAGAAACAATTCAGAAAACCAATGTCAATAAATACAGCATAAATACATCCGTAAGTGCAACTTGAAACTCTACTATGCAAAGCAAAAGCCATTTATTAACAACACCCAGAAATGCCGCCGTCTTCTCTCGGCCGAGCTCATCTAAGATGGACTGATGAAAAGTGGAAGTGTTCTGTGGTCCGATGAATCCACATTTCAAGTTGTTTTTGGAAATTGTGGACGTCGTGTCCTCCGGGCCAAAGAGGAAAAGAATCACCCAGGACTGTTATGGATGCAAAGTTCAAAAGCCAGCATCTGTGATGGTATGGAGCTGTGTTAGTGCCAATGGCATGGGTAACTTACACATCTGTGAAGGCACCAGTAATGCTGAAAGGTACATACAGGTTTTGGAGAAACACATGCTGCCATCCAAGCAACATCTTTTTCAGGGATGTCCCTGCTTATTTCAGCAAGACAATGCCAAACCACATTCTGCATGTGTTACAACAGCGTTGCTTTGTAGTAAAAGAGTGCGGGTACTCGACTGGCCTGCCTGCAGTTCAGACCTGTCTCCCATTGAAAATGTGTGGCGCATTATGAAGCGTAAAATACAACAACGGAAACCCCGGACTGTTGAACACCTGAAGCTGGACATCAAGCAAGAATGGGAACGAATTCCACATACAAAGCTTCAACAATTAGTGTTCTCAGTTCCCAAACGTTTATTGAATGCTGTTAAAAGAAAAGGTGATTTAACACAGTGGTAAACATGACCCTGCCTCATCTTTTTTTGGAACGCGTTGCAGCCATAAAATTCTAAGTTCATCATTATTTGCTAAACATAATAAAGTTTATCAGTTTGAACATTAAATATCTTGTCTTTGTAGTGTATTCAATTAAATATAGGTTGAACATGATTTGCAAATCATTGTATTGTTTTTATTTATGTTTAACACAACGTCCCAACTTCATTGGAATAGGGGTTGTAGTTCGTGTCATTAAAGATGATTTCATATGAGGTTTGGTGTTTCGAATTTTCCTTTGTACAGTTTGTATGTTCTCCCCATGCTTGCGTGGGATTTCTCAGGGTACTCCGGCTTCCTCCCACATTCCAAAACCATGAATGTTGGGTTCATTGGAGATTAAATTGTCCATACGTCTGAATTGTTGTTTGTCTATACGTGGCCTGTGGCAAAGAAAATGATAAAATGTAGGGGTGGCAAAAAAGCAGATACAAACTGTGTTGTGTTTTGCGATTTGATTAACTGACAGCAGCAGCTTTTTGTAGCCATAAAACATTATAATTTAAAAAATGGGTCTCAACTTCAAAACGACAGTATTAGCATTAATGCGAGAGCCAAAATATTAGGAACACCTCTCGGCATAACGCAAACTTCACCTGCCATAATAAAAGCATAATTAAATAGACACTCTCTAAAATGAGCATTATCATCTTTGGATATGCATTAATTTTGATACTACTGAATCTCTTATTGCTTCAACAGGTCCATTATTGTCTTTTTTTGCCTTTGGATTGAGGTCATACGTGCGTTGTGTTGGCCTACTACATATGATATTCCTGTCAATTATCAGTACCTTTTATTGCCTTTTCGTGCTAAACCTGACTCCTGTGTCCCCCTCAGGATGCTGAAGTCCAATTAAAAGTCACTCGGAAAAAGGTTACAACACCACCATCCCCCCTCATCTCATACATATAGTAGTTTGTCCTCATGTTCTTACATTTGAATGGCAACTTTTGGGGGGATGGAGGTATATATTTTAGAATTCCAAGATATAACCACCCACTGTTTCAGGCTCCATTGAAGAAAGACAAAATGCTGGTCATAACATTACTGAAAATGTTTTTTAAAAGTGTAATTACCTCATAATGACACGGTGGACAGCGGCTTCAGGGACACATGCAAAATTTTCTATATGATCATAAAAATAGAATATACATGATCAAAATGATTTGTTTCATCAAATAGCTTGTTGTGGACAATAAAACGTAAAAAAAAAATCCTAACACTGTTACACACACTGTAGCTAGCACATAACTCTGTGGGACATGCCGAAATCCCGTTTGTCCACTTATCATATGACCTCAGTTTCAATATTCTGCTCCATTTTCATGACGACTGTGTGATTCTGATGAGGACACCAAATGCAACTTGAATCCAAAAAGTCAAATGTTTTGGTGAGGATGAGGAGTGGGGGATGGGTGATCAGCCACGGTTTCATTTCCACCGTTTCGGCTCAAACTGAAACACACAAGCAAGCTTTAAAGTATCCATACTAAACCGCCTAATTTCGTCATTTTTTAAGCGAAATGTTTCTTCGGCTTCTACGAAGGATCGACATTACATAATGTTTAATCCACTGTTTATTGTGGCGTGTATAATCGCACATTGTTACCGATCAAAATGTGTAAAAGCGAAACGCCTTTGTAGATCGACGTGTGGTGTGTTTTTCGGGTTTTTTTCCTCTTCTCGCTTCTCGATGAGGAAACTGCAGAAAGCACAAAGGCGAAGACAAATTGGCCACTGACGTCACTCGTCTGGCAACAGTCGTGAATGCGTCCGGCTCGCTCGTCGCTGATTGGCGGGGGCCTTGGAAGCTCGCGACGTGATTGGTCGGAGGCGGGCTGCCACAGATACATAGCAGAGCTGAGGGAGACATTTTGTAGCAATTCAGACGCAGTCGGAAAGAAGACGAGAGAGAGAGAAAGGGAGAGAAAGGAGGCGATTGGGTCCCGAAGGTATTTTCCCATCTACGAGGGTGACCACCAACCGATTTTGTGGGAAAGCTTACCAAGGGACATCTGTTTTGCTAAAACAAAAAAAAAACAAAAAAAACGGAAGAAAGGCTTCGACGATCAAGCCTGAAGAAGTCGGTAAGAGACTTATTTTGGTTCCTCCCGGTCGCCATTACAGAGCCATAGCTTCTTTGTTTTGGTTCTCCGACAAAGTACACTGACCTATATCGGAGACGCCGAATCTACCGAGTTTATCACTTTACTCGATTAATTACCACGTCATTTTATAAATAACCCCAAAATGTTAACGACTTGAAGTCGACTTTTAACGAGCGAAACTGCGTCACACTAGCAAATGTACGACGATATGGCCTAATAAGAAATATTTATGTAATGGCGTTCATTGTTGTTCTTAGGTCCTGCGGCTTCGTGGTGGTATCGTGTGCGCCGAGGTGAATTCATGTTCAGCTCGGCTCCGCGACCAAGCGACGCCCATCGGCACTCGACGACCGCCAGCCCGGCACACTCGACGGGACAAAGACCGCTCGATACTAGCAGGAGGAGACCCGACGACGACAACATCAACGTCGACTGTTCTCGGAGACGGAGGCTGTTTGAAGGCGAAAGGCAGACGAAAAGGACGAAGAAGAGGAATCTCTTCCCGGTTAACTTTGTGGCAACAAAGAGGTGCGCGCAGGCAGGGGCGAGCCTTGGAGCTTGTTTTCGTCTTGTGGGTTGTCGGGGGAGGGGCGGCTGGCGTTGGTTTGCCTTTTCGCACGTAGGCAAATTCTCATTTCAATGGATAGAAATGTAATGAAGCATTAGCAACATTTCATTGTATGAGATTGAAAGGTACGACTTGAATTATTAGAAGCCAGTTTTACAAGCACAGGACAAAATGTTCACACGGACCCCACAGATACCACTAGCTGTTGTCACCTCAGTTTACAAGTGGACACTTTTATTAAATGTGTGCCAAATTGTTCACACTGATACATTGCAATGTATTCAGAGAAGCAATTTATTTTGTGTGCCATTCATATATTCCGGTTTTGTCAGTTTTTAGCACTGTTTAATTTGAATGAATCTAGGACAAGTTTCAATTACAGATGACAAATTGTTGTCACACACCCACAAAACAAATGACAGGAGGGCCCCTAGTTGACCCTTTTCCTTTGTTTACCCGACATCAACTTAAAAATAGTGTAACAAACATACTAAAAGTGGAGACAAAAACTGATTACAATACACATTTAAGGCCTGCGATTGGCTGGCAACCAGTTCAGGGTGTACCCAGCCTCCTGTCCGATGATAGCTGGGATAGGCTCCAGCACGCCCGCGACCCTTGTGAGGAGAAGCGGCTCGGAAAATGGATGGACACGTTTAAGGCTACTGGTTGTTTACTGGGGGAAAAGTTGACCGTCAATTAAATTGCCTTGTTTGGTTAACTGTAAAGTACACCAACATATGAGGTCATTTATGGGAAGTTGAGCGACAGCCATGAAATGTTGCAGCATATGTGAAAAAGGGACTCAAATTAAAACAGTCTCTCCATTTTAAGTTGCACATGCCACTAACCTATAATTTCCCTGTGTGTTGTTAGTGTTTTAGGCTCATTTATTAGCCGTTGTTTCAAATGGCTATGAATATGCCTTTAATCATTCAGATCCTAAGGACTGTTTGTTTGTTCCATTTTTGTTTTTTGCCCAAAGATGTTACACAAAAAAAGACATTTTGTTAACAACAAAAACATTTCAAACCCCATTTTGTTTTTAGGCGGCACTGGTTAGCACATCTGCTTCACAGTTCTGGTGAACGGGGTTCAAATCCTGGCCTCGTCTGTGTGGAGTTTGCAGGTTCTCCCTGTGCCTGTGTGGGTTTTCTCCGGGTACTCCGGTTTCCTCCCACATCTCAAAAACATACATGGTATGTTAATTGAAGACTCTAAATTGCCCGTAGGTGTGAATATGAGTGCGAATAGTTGTTTATATGTGCCCTGCAATCGGCTGGCAACCAGTTGAGGGTGTACCTTGCCTCTCTGGCAACCCAAGTGAGGATAAGCGGTAGAGGATGGATGAATGGATTTAGTTTTTAACCAAAGGAATGAGATTTTCATTTGTCCACTGATGGGGATACCTCTTCCCATTCAAAACAAACAGAAAATGAAAACTTTTTGTGGTTTTCCTCTAGGGTGCTTCGCTACTGAAACCATAACCAGGTCATTACTAGCTTGAAAATTACATAATCCATTTAATGATCCCAAGAGGGGAAGTCCGGGTGCTACAGCACCACACAACAGATTGTTTCAAAAGTAACAAAGAAAGTAAAAACATTCTGTAGGTTCTCAGCCGTCCAAGTCATGGTAATCCGCAAATGTAAAATTGAGGAATTTGGACTGTTTATAGAAGACTATTCACCTAAAAAGGCTTCTTCAGCTGTAAATTTTTAAGTGTTTAGTCTTCCTGTTTGTCTGATGGACGTGTCCCCTGGGTGTGGACACAATGGGGTTAATGTTACCAGGTGTGGCTGATGAACATCTGGCATACCAACCAGTAGTTCACCCTTCCTTCTTGTGTCAAAATGGTTTGTTAGTGGCCACTCTTGCTATGGGGGAGAGATGTCAGAACATTGTTGTAAGCAGATAAGTGATGGGGCAAACCTTAATATTGACACAAAAATCCTCTACCCAATGTAAGCTGTGCTATTAAGATAAATAAAACTAACATACATGTGCATGTGTTTTTAGGTGACAGTCAAAGTGAAGAATCATGGGAGGTGGAGGCGGAGAGCGGTGCAGCAACATTCCAGGCCCACACCACGAGCGCCCCAAGAAGAAGAACCAGCAGCTGGGCCGAACCAAGCAAAGGGGCCGTGACCAGAATGGCAATGTGACTGTGGTGTCGGCCGGTGGCGCCCTCTACAACCACCACCGCCGCAGCAGCGACAAGAGCGTCCTGGTGTACCAATGCTCCCCGGAGGCACGGCAGGCCGAGGCGGCCGCTTCCATCGTCCGCCTGGCTGTTGCCTATGAGCAGGATTGGGAGGGGGCTGTGTCCCACCTCAACACGCTGCTGAGCGCCCGGGGCAGTCCCAGCTACGCCGGGCCCAAATTCAGCGAGCCGCCCTCGCCCAGCGTGCTGCCCAAGCCACCCAGCCACTGGGTGTCCTTCCCTATGAGCACTGGCGAGAGCAGGGAGGTGATGACCTTCCAGCTTAAGAGCCTCTTAAAGGTTCATGCCTGACAGGGAAAATGGCTGTAATACACTTTTTAAAGTTTTTAAATCAGATGTTACAGTCCTACTGCCTTGCTGGTGACGTCAAAGCGGATACCCTCCCCACCCCGTTGGTTTTCGTTATTTTTATTTTGGCTATCAAAGCAGATTGGGTGCACTTATTTTTCCACGTTACTTAATTCCTGTGTCACTTTTAGGGTCCACATCTGTGGACATATACAGCAGTTTTTATTTTTATATTCTAGAATGGTTTGCCAGCATGCAGTCCAATCGCTTTTTTTTTGTAGCACATTTCAAAACGATGTTCTTGTTTGAAGACGGTAGGACGCTCAACTGCGATTCTGCAGGGAAATCATGTGTACATTGTTTTTAAATGGCATATGGTGAAAAGTTTATCATGGCACACAGGCCTTAGGCAGTCGACTCCTGCGTACCCCTTTTTTATTGCGCTGTGCGCACATGCACTGCAGGAGGCGAGCTGCTCTATGGCCTGACACATGTTCACACTGCCTCCCAAAGACGAACATTTTTCTGCTGCCGTTCTTGTTATGGTCCACCTTTTTGGAGGTAGTATTTGGAAGGGGGCGAAACCCACGTGGGTGAAATCTAAGACCAGACACTTACTCACACTGTGTGAAATGTCCCACATGAAGGGCAGAAAGGCGGGTAAATGCAGTCTTTACGTTTGTGGTGTGTCCAAGTGGTCTTGTTGCACTTTGGTGATGCCGTGCGTTAACCAAAGCTGTTCCCCCTCCCTAATGTTCCCGTGCCCCAGTCTCGTCTTGTAACGTTCGCTTGTGCCGCCTCAACACGCGGAAGAGAACCGATCCGTTCGGTCCTGTCTGCGGCACAAGTTGACATTGAAAAGGCGAGACTGTGTCGCCATTTTGTTACTTAATGAGCATGGTGCGTTGTTGTTCCATTGTGAATTTGAGCCCATTTTGCACCACACTTGCTCCAGTTGTGTTAAGTTACAGGCTGTAACATTGTTGAATCAACAGACGCGTAATTGACTATCTTGTTTTCCTCCTTACGTGAGCCATTTTTTTTTTAGTTTTTGATTTGTAGTTGCTTTCCCTGTGCAGAATTGAATCTGCTTCATAGCCAGACTAAAGACGACAAAACCTCATTTGTTGATCATGTCTTTCAGGAGCCATGTAAATAATGACGATGGCATGTATAAAGTCGTTGTAGCATAATGTACATTTGCAGGCCCACAGTGCGGCAGAGGCTTGCAGACTAAAGTATTTTTTAGTACTAATAACACTGAATGTATGAGATTCATCCTGTCTCGACTTCGATGAGCCTGAAGAATATTTTTGTTAAGAAAAAAGAAAACTGAGCATGTCAATATGAGTGAGCCATGCACTGAAGTCTTTCCGGAGATATTGCACATGTTTTTATGATTCAGTGTAGGGTGAAAGAAGTGAATTTACCATTGGAATTGGAGATTTGGACATATGACTTCTATCTGGATGATTTTTTTTACCATTTGAGTTGTGCTTAAGTTAAAGCCCTTTTTAGAAAAACAATTTGAACATTTTTGTCCTAAATACTTTCCCAGGCACCCTTCTCAGCTGTTCTTCCGCCAGCTGATTTCCCCCCCCCCCCCCCCCGTTTTGTTTTTCCCTAGAACCATCTGCCAGCTGATTTTTCTCATCCCACAATTGTTCATCCAGTTAAGTTGTGCATTGCAAAGTCTCCTCATGCTAAATTGGAACTTGTTTCGTCATCAATTGGATTTAAATTATTTGTCCCCACCGATAATGTCATTGTATGTGAAAACACGCCCTGTTTAAGATTGGTAACAATTGGTTAAAGAAATTTGAAAAAGCATTCTTGATTTGAAGATTAAATTTTACAGCAAAAAATAAAATCCCTTACCCTCCCCCCCAAAACCATTTGACTTGTCTTGATTTTACATTTTATTGGTATTGTCCAAAGAGCAGTTTTATACTCACAATTCAGTTTTGGCAGAGGTGAATTTTTATTTTATTGAACTACAAGAGAACAGTTGGTTAGTCCAGTTATTGTACAAATGCCAACATTCTGATCATGACCATAAACTGTTGCCATGACTACAGTTGATTTCCATTTAAAAATATGCCCATGTGAAATGTTAGGTTGCTAAAATTATCGCCTTTGTGTTTCAACAGTACTAGCAATTTTCAAGTAGCATTTACATAACTAAAAGGTGTACAAAGGGTGGCTGGGGATTCTTCAGACACATAGGGCGTTACTGCCTTCTAGTGGCGTTGTGGGGGTATTGCTGAAATTATGTAACGTGCAGTATGAAAGGTATATTTACATTAGCATTATGCTGTAATGGTATTTTGTAAGGCTGATCAACCAACTATATGCTAACCCTAACTTTCCTGTGCTATGGTTATCCCACACACAAAAAATCAAAACATTTGATTCACTCAGCTGGAGTCAAACTCGATGTCAAACTCTTATGAAGTCTTTTGCCCACAAAATGTTTCAGGGATAGGAGATTCCAGTGTAATTAATAGCCCATCATAGGGACCTAATGCGTAGAAGTTAAGGGAATTGTGTTAAAAAGATTTTAATAGTTGGAAAACTGTACCTCATAAAACGAGTCACGGAACACAAATGTACAACCCCTCCGCCCAAAAAAAAAGTTCTGAAAAGTGTTAACTGTTTAGCGGCCTCCGGACTTGTACTCTGCCCAGGAGCGGGACCGCGATCGTGAGCGGGATACAGAGCGTGACCCGGAACGCGACGGGGAGCGGCCAAAGGAGCGTTTGCGGGATCCAGGGGCCAGGTGGAAATCTTCTTCCTGCGTGGCGGGGCTACGCGACCGGGACGGGCTCTTTCTGCCCTTGGGTCTGGAGTGGGACGGCGAGCTGTTCCGGGAGCCAGCCTCCTGCTGGGTTCTGTGGCGTTCGTGCTGGCCGCCTTTGTGCCTGATCCCAAAGAAACACATAATAAACGCTTCCCTTAAATAGGGATTTTCCTGCATGTAAAATTTGATGGCCTCAGGCTTATTTCGGGCCACCTCCGACTCTCAAACCTCTGCCATTAAAACTTATCTGACCAGCCCAGCGTTGGACAAGTTGGGTGTAATTTTTAACTTAAGTTGCGATATTGCACTGTCCAGTGGCGATGTATCAAACAGTTTGAAGTCCTAAACCCAGAGAATTTTCTTTGGTACAGGGTACGTACGTAAGTTGGTTAACTTTGCAGTTTTTATTTATTTTATTATAAGAGAAATAAAATGCATGTAAACACTTCACAGGACCCCCTGTATACATAAAACACAAATACAGTGGTGCTCACAAGTTTACATACCCTGGGAGAATTTATGATTTCTTGGCCATTTTTCAGAGAATATGACAAACTAATTTTTTTTTATTTTTCACTCATGGTTAGTGCTTGGGTGAAGCCATTTATTATCAAACAACTGTGTTTACTCTTTTGACATCATAATGAAAACAGAAACTATACAAATGACCCTGATAAAAAGTTTACATACCCCAGTTTTTAATACCGTGTATTGCCCCCTTTAACATCAATGACAGCTTGAAGTCTTTTGTGGTAGTTGTGGATGAGGCTCTTTATTTTCTCTGATGGTACAGCTGCCCATTCTTCTGGGCAAAAGGCCCCCAGTTCCTGTAAATTCTTGGACTGTCTTGTATGAACTGCACACTTGAGATCTCCCCAGAGTGGCTCAATGATATTAAGGTCAGGAGACTGAGATGGCCACTCCAGAACCTTCACTTTATTCTGCTGTAGCCAATGGCAGGTCGACTTGGCTTTGCGTTTTGGATCATTATCATGTTGGAATATCCAAGTATGTCCCATACGTCCCAATTTTCCTTTAGTATTTTTTGATAACATCCTGCATTCATCTTGCCATCAATTTTGACCAAGTTCCACATGCCTTGGTAGCTCACACATCAGCAATGTACCTCTATGTTTCACAGTAGGAATGGTGTACCTTTCATCATCGGCCTTGTTGACTCCTCTCCAAATGTAACGTTTATGGTTGTGGCCAAAAAGTTAAATTTTGGTCTCATCACGCCAAATGATTTTGTTCCAGAAGTTTTGAGGCTTGTCTCTATGCTGTTTGGCATATTGTAAGCGTGACTTTTTTTTGTGGCATTGCCGTAGTAATGGATTTCTTCGGGCGACTTGACCATGCAGCCCATTTTTCTCCATGTGCCTCCTTATTGTGCATCTTGAAACATCTAAACCACTTTTTTTTCCCCCACCGCCCGGAGTCCTGTATTTCAGGTGGTCATCTGTCGGTTTTTCTTTGCATCTCGAACAATTTTGTTGTGGCAGAAATTTTTGTTGGTCGACCTGATTGTGGTTTGGTTTCATTGTTTACATTTTCCACTTCTTAATTTTGTTTGAACTAAAGTCTGATTGGCATTCTTAGTTCCTTAAAAATGTATATATTCCCTGACAAATGGCCAAGAAATCATAAATTCTCCAAGGGTATGTAAACTTATGAGCACAACTGCATATAATCAATTTCTTAAAAAAACAAAACGAGAACCTACTTGTCATTTTCGCGGCTTCTGCTGCGTCTGTGTCGGATGTAGGCGCGTGAGCTGAAGCAGGACACGAAAATAACCATCAGGGTCCACCAAAATGAACACGAAAAGGGTCAAATATGTGAAAGCAGATAGAGCAGACAGAAGTGTGTGTAGGACATACTCTCTGGGACTGTCCGATCCCCGCGGCCGGCGCTCGTACGAGGGGCTGCGCGACCGGCGGCGCTCGTAGCTACGACTGCGAGAACGTCTGCGGCGCCCGTCGCGGTCGTCGTCGTCGTAGCGCGAGAAGCTACGAGGGGAGTGTCGCTCTTTGGACTTCATCTGGTTGGGAGCTTTTGAGAGGCAATGAAAGATGTCACACTATATGTCAGGATCAACAACACTGAATGGTACGGTGGAACCTCTCAAGTACAAGTAAAACAATTATCTAAATTTGAAGAAAAAAAAAGCTACCCATTTGATGATCCTTGTACTGAGGTCTCTGAAGTTTTGTGCCATTTTAGATGCATGTTTCCCCCCAAAAATGAGAAACTTTTGACAAGATTTTGCCAAAAAAGGGCAGTTATTGATGCTCGCTAAAATTTGATAGCTCACATGACATTGTCATTTTAGAGGCGTATTACCTGGGAGTGTTTGGTTGATTTTCACATTGTATGGGCATTGGAATTCAGAGGCTCCAGTGTGTGTGTGTGTGTGTCTATAAGTTCTTACTCTTGCGGTCTCCTTGGGCAAACTGGATCTCGATCTGGCGCCCAGACACCCACTTGTGGTCCAGATTGTGAAGGGCGTCTTCGGCATCTCTGACATCTTCGAACGTGCTGACGCGGTTAAGGTTTTAATTTTAGGTCAGAAGACAACACACACAAGCACTCGTGTGGTTGTAGTAGTCTTTTTTTATTTATTTTTTAAGGCGACACTACTGTGATAAAAGTTGACAAGTCGCTGATGATGTCCTTGATATTTTCTCAGTCCAGTACTATAGTAATTTAAAAATAAAACATCACATGAGGAAGGAATACTTCGCAATAATCTCTATTCACCAATAATGGACAGCTCATTCATCAAATCTACGCAGAACATACACGTTAGAAAAAGAGAGCATGGATGTGAGCTGGTTGAAAGCGTGCCTGCTTTTCCAGCCAGGGGGGGATCCCCTCAATGTGCTTGCTGCTGGGACAGTCAGGTAATGTTTGCACAACTTGGCCAAACCTTTCCTGGTTCTGTGCACACCACAGTAGCGGGATCTGCATGGTGGGAATTTGCGATTTATCACAGACCTGTGCGTGTGCTGTAATAATTCCCCACTCTCCTTCCGCTTTGACAGCATAGGCCCGAGAACTTGTTCAAAATCTGGCTTTTCTCCCCTTTAACTGGTTTCTCCATCACTTACCAAGGCTGCACATTCAAAAATAGAAGATTTTAATCATTTAAGGTGACAGAATAATTTCACTCAGCACACACAGCTGTTGCTTTAAGTGGCCCCGTCTCCACCTCAAGCCAAAAACGTGAATTGTGACTAGTCGACATCACTGTGGAGTTGTAATGTCGACAAATTGACTGTCTGTAGAACCACACACACACGTACACACCCACCAAAGAGGCCTGCGGTTATTCATCACGTGCTCATATGGGCACGTTCACATGGAGATCAATGCTGGCACATCATGAAACAATCAAGTAAGGTACATGACACTGAAGAGTTAAGTGACTGGAGACTGTATGGACAAGACATAAATAGTGATCAGATTTGAGGAGGATACGTTAAAAAAAGCTTGTCTTGTTTACCTTTTAACACGCTTGATCTTTGCACTTGAGCTTGCTCTTTATTGCCTTGGCAGAAGAACGTAGTAGCACTTGTCTTTGCCCAATAAACACTTTTCGCCCGTTTTCCTCCCTTTGGCCCATAAAATGGAGGTGCTCCCTTCGGCAGACAAAATGGCCGCTCTCTCTCCTCTTTGCATCTTGATGCTTTTGCTGTGTATGTTTTTTTTTTTTTTGCTAGCGCTTGGTCTTTGGCTTTGGCTACACTACCTGGTAACTTTTCTGTGTGTAGTGGGGGCTGGCTCTCCAGAACTGTATCTTTACCATTCTGAGGCAACAACAAAAGAGATACCAGTTACAAACAGGACACACCACAGTGGAAACAGCACAGAAGAAGAAGAAAGGATATTGAATGTAAGCAAATCCTCTTGGCCGGCGCGTATAGAAGTCAAGTGGAATGTAGACGTCTACAATAGGCCCATAACGACCAAACTCACGCCGCAAATCTTCTGGCCTAAAGTGTCGTGAAATGATGACATAAGCACATTTTTATTTGTCCTTTTTACATCCACCATGAGCTGGAGCCCAAAGTGTGAATTCAAACAAACAGTCCAACTGTACACAGTTGAAGTAATTTTGGTAAAAAGTTTAAATGGAAACCGAGTGGGGAGGGGGGGGGGGGGAGTCACATCCACAGTAGGATACACAAAAGCTGAAAATGACCACAGTTCATTTGAATTTATCACTCAAAATCCACTTAAAGTTAAAATAAATATTAGTTATGTTATGTTTTGTTACGTAGATGATCAGATGTCTTAATTTGCATCACCGGCGGTTAATCTATTAAAAACAAAGATTGACAAAATGAATATATATTAAAGCGCGCTAATTTTCCAAAATGAGAGGTATTTAAACAATACATTATCAGAAAGAAATTAATTTCATAATCGATTAGGTGTCAATTAATCATGCACCGCTAATCAACATATTACAATATTTAAAAAAACAAAATAGAAATGTTACAATATTTTAATAAACATTTTATTTTACAAATGTAAAAATAAATAAGCAGCTTCATTTAATCATCTATTTAAAATATTTAAAGACATTATTTAAAAAAGCATCTAATATGTAGGACACATATTTTAGTATATCTAATACGTACTAGATTTTTTACAATAATCCAGCTAGTTTAAATATCTTTTATGTACACATTTAGTATGTGTTGTAAATGTAAAAAAAATAAAATAAAATCCTACGCAGAATATAATAATAAAAAATGCAAAACATGTAAAATACATATACAATAAAGGTTATATTAGTGGATTTAAAGTAGCTTTCAACCAAGTTATTAATTTTTTTTTTAACTATTCATTTTTTCGCGATTTAGTTTTGCACCATTAACGACAAAGTACACGGATGTACAATTTAACTACTCCATATAATACCGTTGCAATTTTTTTTACCCTATGGCCACATCGTTTTTTTTTTTTTGTGTTGACTTTTATATCTTGTGTAATAAGTTCCAATACAGCTTTCACAGCGTAACATCACATATTTTGCATTTACATCCTTACAGTTGCTAAAGCAGCAACTAGCGGTTTGCTTAACCGCCATTACTACTGTAGCTCTCTGAATAAAACAACGGCCTCTTTCTTAACATAGCTGTATTTTAAAGCATATCCACGAATTCGTCAACAAAGTCGCCATTTGATAGAAACGTCAACCGCATTACCAGGCTGTTAACTCAATAGCGTCGACGTCTTGTTAGCCATTTGCTTTGGGGGTTAACGGTAGCTAAACTAACACACGGTTAACAGTGACGACTTACCTGGACTCATCGGAGATATTCCGGACAAACAGAGAGGAGTTTGGGGGTCGCAGGTACCTCGCCATTTGTGACGACGATTTAATAGCCGCAGGTGTTTTTTAAATAAATTTTTTTAGAACGGTCCCCGTTCGACGAACTGTAATAGCAAACCCGATCCAAGGCTAGGAAGCTACGTGTGTACGAAATGCGCATGCGTAACTTCACTCGGTTTTACGCATGCTCCGTGGAGACTCCGTTGTCAAGCGTGATGCCTTCAGAGTTCGTATCGAGGAGGGCGAACAACACAGACAACATCGAAACGGGATTTTATTTAAAGAGACATTTATTTAAAATTTCACAGACCAGGTTTTCACATTTTCTTGCTCTTCCTGACGAGAGTTACAGAGCCCATGCTCAGAGTCTAAACCGAGAGAGGAGAGAAAAATGACACATACCCGTTGTGTAAAGAATACATACGTACTGTCCGTGTGGGAAGTGATGCATTCATGGTACCTCGATCATTTCGCCTCCTTTGATCTCCTGGACGTGGCAGAACTTGCCGGTGTTGCACACTAACTTGCCGCCCTCCATGTTGACAACGCACTGAGTGGGTAACAGAGTACATAATGAATATATTTTAAAAAATTGGAATAGGCCAACAGGTTCGGCGTAAAGTAAGTACAGTACTCTTCACTTTTAAAATGTACATTTGTATTACATTTCCACTGATTACAATTACATTTATTATAAAAAGTTTAATCTTGTGAATGTCCTCCTTAAACTTTTCCAGAACACCGCAACACATGAGTTTCCATCTGCATAATGTGTATCTATTTTTTTTCACATTTTTAGTTACAAAATATGAAGAAACCATTCTCAATATATACAATGCAGTTGGCCACCAACTGCAATAATACAAATATTGTTAAATTAATGTAGGACAGGGATACCTAATACCTGGCAACTTTTTTCATATATAAATGACCACATTTCCAGTGAATTACATGAAAATAGTGTCCAACTATCCTTGTGCCTTTGCAACAATTGCTTATGAAATACAGTTAGGCTCATTGAATTGCAAACAAAAACATTCCATATTTCTTTGATAAACATGTATTTTCTCAAAAAAAAAGAAAAGAAAAATAAACTTCACCTTGAGCTTCTTGCCGTCCATGGTGGTGATGTCAGCCTCCTTGCCGATAGTAAAGGAGTTGGTCACGGTCTTCCCGGGCGTCTTGGAGGTCACCACGAAGTCCTTGCCCTTCTGCGTGATCTCCGTCACAGGCTTGATGTCCTTGGCCATCTTGATGACCTCATCGGGGAGTTCTGATGAGTAAAACAAAAACAACAACAACAAAAACACATTTTTAATTGACATATTGCGATAGAACCAGTTCCACAAGTGTTTTTCCACCTTACCCATGGCCTTGAGGAAGGCCTCATAGTTCTCCTGGGCGTAGACCTGCCATGTCCCATTGAAGTCCATGTTGACCAATAGGAGGCTGAGACGGGCTGTGAGGGAAGTGAAGCTCAACAGTGTGGGGAGAATCTCCCCAAGCCCGCTCATTTTTATACTTCCCTGGCGAGGCGTTTAATTAGTAACCCCATCGGACGTTGTTTGAACAGCCCCGAGTTCATTTGCTCCACGAATAGGAGTGAAACGGAGATGGTGACTACTTTGAGTTTGGGAGGTTCACTGATACATGATGCAGAGGCAACAACTCGACATTGGTGGGAAGTAATGACGCACAGGTACTTGGTTACTGTACTTGAGTTAATTTTTCAGGTACTGTATCTGTACTTGAGTATATATTTTTCTGGTCTTTTAACTTTTACTCCCAAAATTTAAAAACAGATATGTTTTCTACTCATCGTTAGTCAAAATAGGCTCGTTACTTTTTTTTCCATCTTTCAGAGCCACTAACTTGGGAACTTACAAGGCGGAACGTGAACCAGGGAGCATTACCAACAACGGCAGCAACGGAGCTAGCAATATTTTATGTATTACCAAGATAGATATCTTCTCCCTGGGTGTGTGCCCATGAGTTTATGTTGCCATTTCGTGTGTATATAAGAAGTTAAGTCTGTCGTACCTACCTGTTATGTGCTAAGTTAGCAAGCTATGCTAAGTTTGGAGCTACGTTAGCTTAGCAAGTGCTGCGATTTATGTCCGAAAATTGGGTTTATATTAGCAACGTGATGAGTGGCCACCATCTTTGTGGAATTTTCTAAAAAACATGGAATGAGCATTTTCAAAGGCCTCTAAAATCCTCCATAACAATTGATGCCTAAAGTGCATGACCTGTTCAACTGCCCACACTGCTCTTCTAACGAATAATGTTTTTTAGGACAGTTTGAAAAAAGTCGACTTGGGGGACCACTTGGATTTTCAGACCATTTGAGCTTATTGGTGGATATTTTTAACTAAAACCTGTCCGCCAATCGGAGAATGGGTTCCTAGAATAGCAGACGAAATGAAAGTGTAGACGAGATATGTTGAGAAATAATGCCTTTATACTGTTTTACTCTAATTTGAGGTGTTTTTTTGGACTCTTTACTATTGGTTATATCACACAAAAATGTTCCTCAAAAATAAAAAATTTTCTGATCCCAAAAAATACGTTTCTCTAAAACCCATGACTCTTGTTTAAAAAATATTGGTATGCTGTACTCAGGTTGAAGTGCCCATTCTAACCAGACTCAGCATTTTCAGACTCTCATTTTGGGAAAATATTGTCAAGTTGCTACGTATGTTATTGTGTCCAGCTTTAAGTTGTGTCTGATCACATGTAGGTATCCTGGTTAATGTGCCTTATGCAGCTGCTGAATGTAACAAACAAGGTAACTTGTAATCTAACTTAGTTACTTTAAATTTAAGTGATCAGTAAAGTAACAAAATTACATTTTAAAGGTGTAATCAGTAATCAGAGTTGAATCAGTACTTCTTTTCCCCAATTATTTTTTGACACAAGTATCTGTACTCCTACTTAAGTAGAGTGTGAGTATTTTTGCCACCTGTGTGACCTGATGAGAAAAAACTTGAGAAGCACAAAGCTCACATGGGTAGCATCAACAAGCAACGCACCCACGTCCACATGGAAAAGCATTTTATTTAAAAACTAATCAGTACATACCTTATTTCCTCAAATAGTGGCCATCCCCAGAGAGTGCTTAATACAAATAAACACTTCCCGTTTCCCATACAAATGTGTAATTAGACATTATTGTTCTACCATATGAACTTGCTAACCAAAACAGCAGCACCTACATAGGCACGTAAACAGTCTCTCAAAGCTACATGACTTATTTGGTTCACCCAGTCATTTCATTTTTTGATATGCCATCCATCCATTTTCCGTATCGCTTATCCTCACTAGGGTTCGCGGGCGTGCTGGAGCCTATCCCCGCTATCTTCGGGCGAGAGGCGTGGTACAACCTGGTTGCCAGCCAATCGCACTTGTTTAATATTATTTCTAAAAAGCTTGGTTCCAAAAAAAATGGTACTACTAAGGCGTCTTCCCCAATAGCGGTGTATCCGCATTTAGTCAGGGAGTTTCCAACCACTGAATACAAATAATCCCATTTACCATCAGAAAAAAATGAGAGTAAGTGAAATGATCTCACTTCACAGACGCTACGGACAGTGGAGGGACATTAAACTGCTGAGTCCATGTGCTCTTGCGAACTAAAACAGCAGCACCCGCCAAAGCAAATAATGTGGAGACTTAAATCTACAGTATAATACACAACTATTTAATTTTCACCCAAGCCACGACAAGAGTAGATGACAGAATGCTGATAAAGCCTATCAGCTTGTGACACATGTTGCTATATTTTTCAACATTTATTTTTATATATTCAGTGACTATCCTCTATATTCCCATGCTGGATCACTTGGTGGCGCTCTAAATGATGTAGCAGAAATAACGTGTTTTACCTATATGGACAGCGTGCAGGTTGACTGAGCCATAGAGAAAGGAGAATGCAATTGACGCAACAGAAGAAGAAGACAAAAACGGAGGCCTCGTGGTTAGCACATCAGCCTCACAGTTTTGAGGTCCAAAGTTTGAATCTATGGCTCTCGAATCAGTGGCCTTCCAGTCAGGAGTTTGTGTGTTCTCCCCATGCTTGTGTGGGTTATGTAAAACTTTAAATTGCCCTTAGGTGTGAATGACTGTTTGTTTATATATATAAATGCCTTGCGATTGGCTGGCGACCAGTCTAGGGCATAATCCCCCTCTCGCCTGAAAGTCACCTGAGACAGGCTCCAACTCACCTGATGTGACCCTAATGAAGACAAGCCCAAAAGAGAATGGATGGGTGTATTATTCCCAAAACCTTTTTTTTACTAATAGGATGCCTCTCCCACATCTGCAGTTGAGTTGAATGAATAAATGGCACTATTTGTGGAAACACATTATTTGAGTTTAGCTTTATACACGTGCGCAACCTTTCCCCTCTGCAGTGCCGTTGAACCTCCTAACGTGACTCTAGAGGCCCGCCAGTGAGGTGAATGACCCCATGGACTGTTTGCACTTTTAAAGTACAAACTGGCTTCGTCTTCTTTATGTTCTGCATTTGTTCCCTAACTGTTTCTGAACAAAACCGTGCCCTTAAAAGAAAGGGACATACCAAACCGGGATTTTTGGCACACTATTACATCCCTCATCCGTGCCGTACAGAATCCAAAATGGTACCACCTGTCTTTCATCACTCACTGGAAACCAGGAAGTAGCCTGCTAATGAACAAACACAAATATGATGCTCCATCCATCCATCCATTTTCTGAGCCGCTTCTCCTCATCAGGGTCGCGGATGTGCTGGAGCCTATCCCAGCTGTCATCGGGCAGGAGGCGGGGCACACCCTGAACTGGTTGCCAGCCAATCGCAGGGCACACAGTCACACCTACGGGCAATTCTCCATGTATTTATTATTTTTTTTTTAGTTTGCACTTAATTGAGTGACATCCTAGTATCACTTGCATTGGAAGCTTTGCTATAAGAAGATCGACCAAGCCACAGCATCGATACCAAACAATCGATAACAGGTGTGGGCAAAGTATCACCCATGGACCACATAAGACCAAATCTGTTTTTTTTTCTAAATAGATGAACGCTGTAATATTTTAATATCTGTTGCATTAATTTAACAGTTTTTTTTCCTAAAATTGATTAATTAAAACAGTCGTATTAATTTATTTCATAAAAATAATTGGTTAATTGATTTATTAAATAAACATTTTACATGATTGGTTTTTTTGGTTCATCAATTACTTGAAAGTTCTATCATCTTTTACTTTACTATTGATAATTTGTAATATTTTTTAACCAAACACAGTATAGTAAAATTATTACAAGAATAATAAAACTAATTATCTTTTTTATTTTATTTATAATTTAATTTTATAACCTTATCGGTTTATTGTATTATTTTTAATACAATGAATTAACTAATTATTTAATGAAATAGATTTTTTTTAAGTTGTGAAAATTTGTATGTAAAGCTGTTAATTTAAAAATGAAATATCATTCTTTATTGTACTATTATAAGAAACTATAAAATATTCTCTATTTTACTATTGTAAAAAATATTCTACATACACTTGTTGAAATGTGTATTTCAAATTGGTAATTTTACTATTAAAAATATATTTTCATTTTTTAAAATATTATTAGCTTAAACTGTTTTACATACACATTTAAACACCTTTTAAACCTAATTTCCTAATGACCTGCTCCATCTGTCTGCTTAAAAATCAAATGTGGTCCTTCATCACAAAAGTGTGCCCACCCTTGATCTATGCCAACTACTCTGAACTAGTCATCTGTCCACCCCCTCCTTTCACAAACCCATCTCTACAGCGTTGGCCGGTGGCACCTCGCCACGCTTGTACACGCTCACGGTCACATCCACTGACTCGGAGCCGCAGCGGTTGCGCACCAGCACAGTGTATTTGCCGGAGTTGTCCGTGTGGACGTCGTTGATGGTGATGGTGCTACAGCCGGACTCCCTGGTGATGAAGAACTGGTCCTCGCCGGCGATCTCGCGCTCGTTGCGCAGCCAGAAGACATCTGGGGTCGGGTCGCCCTCGATGAAGCACGTCAGGCACAGAGACTGCGGGCAGGAAAACGTTGTGTAGTTGTAAACGTACAAAAAACAAGCAATAAATGTGGAGACTCGAGAGTCGAACACGCCTGAAGTCGTACAAGTCGAAATTTGTCCTGCCATCAAGCATGAAGTCAAGTGAGTTATACAGGGGATGGTCAATACTTGTCTTAACCCCACAATAATTCAATTTGATCATTTTCCCCTTCACTTTTAGATAAAGCAAATGAGAATGACAGTTTTCGAAACCAACTTTTGCTTTGGTTCACAGTTTGAATCTGTTTTTATTTTCTACCTGTGGGATTTTCTTGTATTCCTCATGATACCAAAATGTGTTAAAACAGTTTTTTTTCTAGTAATTATTTTTTCCCCCTCCAGCATGAACTTGCATCAACTTCCACAGAAGTAATATATATGAAATGAGGAAAGTGGGGCATTTTGGGGAAACCAACATTTATTTTAGGGGGGCTGAAGATCAGTTTTAGGAGGTGAATAAAACTTCACCATAAACACTCAATACCAAACAATTTTGGGGGGGCTTGATTAGGCCTAGTGACGCCACTCGTCGTTTCATTCAAGATGTCCATTTTATTTTTCTAAAAGCGAAGTGAGAAAAAAAAATCCATTAAGATCAGACAGCTGATTTTTGTGTAAAAAACAAAACAAAACAAAAACAAACAAACAACAGTTAAGAACGTTGACATGTTTCTGTAAACTTAATGGCGATACTTGGACCTGGAATGGATTCATTTCCATTATTTCTGATGGGAAAAAAATACTGTCAATCGAAAAAAGTCATGTGTTTTGCTATGTTATCTTGTGTCTTACCTTGCCCTCCATGATGGCCACCACATCTGGGAGACCTTTTGTCACTTTGGCCCGATCTGAAACAAACTCGGTCAGTCTCTGATGCCACATGCTCTCGAATGTTCTTTGTAACTCACTTTTCTCAATGACGCGCTCTTGCCTAAAGGGATAAAGAAGCCAAATCAGCATCTCAACCAATTATGCTGAATGATTTGAAACTAAAGGAAAGACAGCTTACTTCAGTCTCTGGTGCTCCACCAAGGCATCTGCAAATACTGCGAATAAATCTGATTATTATTACAATTATCTCATACGTAACATGACGTTGAGTCCCGTGTGTGCCCCCACCTTGTCCCGACAGATCCAGGTGACGCTCGTGTGTCTCGACGCCGTCAAACATCTCCAGGGTGTATTTGCCTTTGTCATTTTCTGTCGGGTTGTAGATGTCCATCCAAACCGTGTGCACATTGCTGCCCATCCTGGTCCTGGACTGTGGTTCCATTTGTTTCCCCCTGTAAGAAAAACATGAACAATATTTATTTGTCAAATCCTAAACCTTCACCTATATCCAGATCCTTCTCACCAATTTGTAATTTCTCAACGTTTTTTTTGTTTTGTTTTAGTAAGTACAGAAATAGTTTTTACAGTTAACAAACTGAAAACATGACCTCCTTGAAGGAAGGAGACAAACATCCATTCATCAATTTTCTGTAGTGCTTGTCATCATCACAGGTGAGCTGGAGCCTATCCTAGCTGACTTTGGGAGAGAGAGGCAGGGTACACCCTGGACTGGTCTCCATAAACTCAAACAAGCAATCACACTCACATTCACACTTGAGGAAAATTTTGAGGCTACAATGAAACTAACATGCATGGGTTTGGAATGTGGAAGGGAAGACAAAAGAGCTCAGATTTGAATCCAGAACCACAATTGTGGGCAGACGTGTTTAGAATTAATCCAGCGTTAGTGAATTGAAGTCTGTATTTAGTGTATTACCTTTAAAACCAGCAGGAGGTGCTACAAGCTTACTTTAAAAATACTGTTGAACGCTCAACATAAAAGTAGACGTTCACTAGTTTGTGAACCAAGAGATAGGCAAACGTTTTTTGTTTTGTCTGTTTAGTTCAATTAAATAGCCATATATATCTAATTTGCTGTTTTTCTTTTAATAAATAGAAATAGAACATTACTTGAAACAAACAAATGTTGATGGATGCACCTATGGAATGAATGTACAAAATGTTTTCATTAATTTACTTATTTTTATGATCTGGAATGAGAGGACATTTCACGTCGTGTTCATATACTACTTATTTAAACAACACTAATTGTTCCCATTAGGGTCGCAGGTGAGCAGGAGCCTATCCCAACTGAACTGAGTTTTGGGTGAGAGGAGTGGTACACTCTGGACTGGTGGTCAGTCAATTGCAGGGCATATAGACAAACAACCACTTAGACTCACATTTACACCTATGGACAATTTAGTCTTCAGTCTTCCATGCATGTTTATCTTGGAATGTGGGCGTAAGCCTGAGTAATCAGAGAAAACCCAATACAATTGCCGGGAAAACACCCAAAATGTCCCCACCGCCGGTTGAATATACACACCCTTTCCCAAAAATGTGAATATCATGGAAAAGTTTATTTATTTCCATAATTCCATTAAAAAAGGTAAACTTTCATAAATTGTAGATTTAGGGCCCACAATTTAAACAATTTCAAGTATTTATTTGTTTATTTTTACATAATTTGGGCTTCTAGCTCATAAAACCCACAAATCAGGAATTCCAACAATTAGAATACTGTGAAGAAATTTCTCAGTTTTTGAAGAAAAAAAAAGAAAGAAAATAGGGTCACATTAAATCAATCAAAATATGGTTCTTTCAAAACGATATGTTAATCTTCAATACTTGGTTGGGAATCCCTTTGCTTTAGTCACTGCCTGGATGCGCTGAGGCATTGAGACAATCAACCTGTGGCATTGCCTGGAAGTTATGGAAGCGCAGATTTCCATGATGCGAGCTGTCAGTTCTTCTTTGTTTTTGGGTCTGGCGCCCCTCATTTTCCTCTTGATAATACCCTATAGATTCTCAGTGGGGTTTAGATCTGGCGAGTTGGCTGGCCAGTCAAGCACTGTGATGGCATGGGTATCAAACCAGGTTTTGGTGCTTCTGGTGGTATGGGCAGGGGCCAGGTCCTGCTGGAAGATGAAATCTGCATCACCATACAGATCCTCAGCAGAAGGAATAATGAAGTCCTCTAAAACATTCTGGTAGACTGTTGCGGTGACCTTGGATATAAGAAAGCAGAGTTTACAAACACCTGCACTGGACATTGCACCCCAAATCATGACTGACTGTGGATATTTCACACTGGACCTCAAGCAGCTTTGGTTCTGTTCTTCATCAGTCCTCCTCCAAACCCTTGGAGCTTGATTCCCGAATGAAAGGCACGCTTTACTTTCATCGGAAAAGAGGACCTTGGACCACTGGCCAACAGTCCAGTCCTTCTTCTCCTTGGCCCTTGGCTACGTTGGCTCAGGCTCAGAAGTGGCTTGACCCGAAGAACCCGACAGTTGTAGCCCATCTCCCCGATGCGTCTGAATGTGGTGGGTTTTGAAGCTGTGACTCCCGCCTCATTCCACTCTTTCGGGATCTCTGCTAGATTCTTGAATCTTCTCTGTTTGATAATCCGCCAAAGCCCACGGTCATCTCTTTTGCTGGTGCATCTTCTACGGCCACATTTTGTCCTTTCTCTAGACTTTCAATTGATATGCTTGGACACAGCACTCTGTGAACAGCCGAACTCCTTACCTATGAACCTCTGTGGCTTACCCATCCATCCTATGGAGGGCATCAATGATGGTCTTGTGGCCAGTTGCCAAGTCTGCAGTCTTCCCCATATTGAACCCAACTGAGACATTTGAACCAAACTGAAGCAATTTAATGACACCGGTGGAAACCTGTGCAGGTGTTTTGAGTTTAGTAGATGATTAGTGTGTGACACTCAGTTTGAAACATTTATGGCCTGCAAAATTTGGGCTGATTCCTTCACAGTATTCACATTTATTGAATTCCTGATTTCTTGGGTTTTATGAGCTGGAAGCCCAAATTATGCAAAACTAAATAAATAAATACTTGAAATTGTTTAAATTGTAGATCGTGAATCTATAATCAATGAAAGTTTAACTTTTTGAATGGAATTATGGAAAGAAATAAACTTTCCATGATAGAATTTTTTTTGGAAAGGGTATGTAGTCTTTATCTTTTGATTGTTTACACATGAAGTTGATTTTTATGGTGTACAGTAGATGTCAAGTCCGGAAGCTGCTCTGCACGTGGGCCCACTTACTTGAAGCTCCAGGTGGTCTTCAGGTAACTGATATAATAGATGAGGCAGCAGTAGAGCCTGAAACCTTCTGCCGTGCTCTGAACCCTGAGCGGACCTGCTGACAATCCTGCAGGGAGGGAGGGAGGGATGGATGAATGGATGGATGGATATTCTCATGCCAACACAGCACCTCGGCAGGGTCCTCCAGTATGTGACTCACTCACCACATTGTTTGCTCAGTTTCTGGAGAAGCTTGTCATACTCTGTGAAGAAACATAAACACTATTAATAATAAGCTGTGTGTGACATTTACGACTGAAAGGACTTTAATGACATGCCAGGCCACTCGAAGGCAACGTTATAAAGAAACACCATACACCCACACCGACTGCTTGTCCTTAAAGCGGGGTACACGTTGTGTTTTTTAACATAGAGCAATTTTTAACCAATTGCTAAAGTGCAAGAGAGTCCTGTATGGCGAGGGGGGAAAAAAATCATCAAGTGTGTTCTTACTGCTTTTCAAGCAGAAGAATCACTCAGGATAATCTTGTAGAAACATTCAACAATCAGGGCTTTGCTGACTTGGATCGCAGCAGAGGGGAAATGCTTAAAGGTTTGGCCAGTTTGTCGGTATGTGTGTGCCCCGCTTCAGGAAAAGCAAAAATGACATGGTGTAAAAAGCCCATTAAACAAATTAGCTCGTTTTGCGACACCTTCATCCTGCAACGACAAGGTGGTGACGTCCTCTCCTCTGGCGTCTGACACCACCGCTTTGTACGAGCCCGTCTGCTTTTTTTCAACCTGAGGGGACACGTTACACACAAATCATCTGATTATATATTCAAAACTGGCACACACATTGATTAGTGTTTGATTACCTGTGGCATAGTGATTGCGCCGACTCCAGAGGGGTGGTCGTAATCAGTCTGTGTCATCGCTATGCCGTCCTTGAACCACCTGAGGGTGGAGTCTTTGGTCGTGTTTGTCACCTGCAGATATATTCATTACACCATAAAGTCGGCATATTCCATGCATCCATCCATTTATAGTTTCTGTGGGGAGGATTTTTGTAAATACAAAAATGTAAAAAAAAAAAAAAGGATTAAACACTTCAGAAAAATATATTTTTGAGGTTTTGAAAAAGTAAAAACTAATTGTAAAAGTTTGGAATAAAATCAAGCGAAGAACAAAAATTATATATAGATGTATAATTGTTATTATTAGATAAACATATATGTTTTAAACTTATATGACTTATTTGTGTATGCGTGACACACACACACACACACACACACACACAGACACACACACAACATAGTCTCTGCCCTCCCTGAGAGTGATTTAAACTGTTTAATGACACTGCAGTTGTGGTTTACTGTAAAACTAAATACGCAACAAAAATAATTACACATTGTATATTTAAATACGAGACACATGATCATTTTAGAAATTGCCTGGCTTAATGCGAACAGTCAATGGAAAACCCCATTGACGGGCTAGCTAGAATTAGCATTAGATCATGGGGGGGATTTTCCTTAAAAATAACGAACTCCATAGTAACACATACAGATAGGTAATACATCAATACTCACAGGCATATATTCTTCCTAATCTGTGGAAAACAAGTTAAATTAATGTTTTATTGCAACGTTCTTCTATTCTTTTTTTTTTTTTTTAGCTTACTGCAAACATGTAGCTCCATGCACTTCCCCTCGGAGGCCAAGGCGCGTGCAGCAGCAGCAGCAATTCGTCATTTCCCCCCCTGACTGTCTGACATGAACTCAGACAAAAATGTTTACATTTTTAGGTCAATTAGGATTACCAAAATTATTTACATTTGCTTAATGATATATCTATATATATGTATAAATATATAATTATGTTTATTTGTTTATTTTACGGTATGTATCGGATTGGGACTCGGTACAAGACACCTAAAATCAAAGACTCGGACATAAACATTAAAGTAGAGGTGGGCCTGCTAAATTCGGGAAAAATATGATGCAACTTTTGAATAATTTTTATATACAAAGAGCATTTGTGGGTTAATGGTTTTGGAGCTTTTTTACAACAGCACATTTTTTTATCGTTTGCACTAATGACCGTCACACAACGAAAACAGTGGCATTATATTCATTGCCGCAATTAAGTACCTTGCACTTTATGATCACTTGGCAATCCTCGTTAACGTTCCACGACAAGAACTCCTCGAAGTACGGTCCTTGGAGAGGAAGGGGAGAAGCAAACGATGACAATGTCACACTGATGTATGCGGAGCTCAGTGTGCATCTGTGCTGTTTAAAGGTCACCGGCAGCCATTTGTTATCATAATGAGACGGCCGTGTTTTGATGCGAACGTAAACTGTGCATGTGGCTTGTTTGCAGAATCTCACCGCTCCTTCTCTCGTGGTCGCGTCGCTTGGCGTTTGCCAGGACCATCAGATCGCGGAATTCTGGGGGTGGTTAAAAAGACACATAATTAGACAGTTCATTAGGCAGCCGCTACAGGAAGTTGGATGGCATATGCAGAGAAGGGTAGTAACGCATTACATTTACTCTGTTACATTTACTCAAGTAACATTTTCCATGAACTGTACTTGTCAGAGTACTTTAAATGCACCATACTTTTTATGGTGCATTTAAAGCATTTTTACTTGAGTATTTATGTAAAGAAGGATTGATACTTTTACTCCGTTACAATGATCGACATGCCGTTTGCTACTTTTATTTATTCATTCTTGCGTATACGCGTCTATTTTTAGATTCCATCTTCGACTTCTGCATAGGGCGCCCGTTGCGCCAATCAAACGAGATCACGAATGTCATTTGACTCCAATTCACCAATCAGACGACACAAGGCAGTCAGATGACTGCACACGACGCCTTTGCGAGCCAATCAAAATGACTCATTTTGGGGGGAAAAACAGCCACGCGACTATGTTCATTTTACAGACTCCAAAAAAACAACAGCTTTATCATGCAGTTCTTAAATTGTGACTGCCCAAACATATTATATATATGTGTATATATGAATATGTATATGTGTGTATATATATATATATATATATATATATATATATATATATATATACACACACACACATCCATCCATTTTCTGTGCCGCTTATCCTCACAAGGGTCGCGGGCGTGCTGGAACCTACCCCAGCTGTCATCGGGCAGGAGGCGGGGTACACCCTGAACTGGTTGCCAGCCAATCGCAGGGCACATACAAACAAACAACCATTCGCACTCACATTCACACCTACGGGCAATTTAGACATACACACTGTATATATGTACACACACACGCACATTGTGTTGTCATTAGTAACTGTATTAAAATGGTAACATTCCATCTTTTTTGTTTATTGTATTTCTTCAGTTTCTTCTGCACCCATGGGGGCTGGCCGGGCACAGCCCGAAAGGTAACCTGGGTCCCCCTTCCCATGGGCTCACCACCTGTGGGGGGGGGGGGGGGGGGGGGGGGAGTTTCCTCCGCAGAGTGTCCTGGCTCTCCCTTAGAGATAAGGTGAGAAGCTCGGTCATCCGGGAGGGGCTCAGATTAGAGCCGCTGCTCCTCCGCATTGAGATGAGCCAGATGAGGTGGCTCGGGCATCTGTTTAGGGTGAGGCTTGAATTTTGAAATATTAGTAAATAACATGCACTAGTTTTTATTTAAAAAACCTCAATAAATAATCAAATAAAACATTTAATAATATTTATAAATAATGAATTTGTAAATAATTATAATACAATTATTTAAACAATGTATTTTTTAAATTAGTTATTATGGATTTGTTTATATTTGTAATAATTCTTACACAAATAAATCATGTAATATTTTCAAATAGTCATTAATTTGACGAAATAATAATTGAAATTTATTTGAGGAAATTGAATTGTGGAGTACCTTTACACACAGGTACTTTTTTTGCCTTTGAGACTACTGCCTAAGCCAGCAAATTTGCGGGTCAACATTGTACTCTGTGTTGGTAAAACAGCATCCCGCAAAATGCCAGCGGGTGGTATGAAATGGGCTTATATCTCTATAGTAATAGCCTGATTTGCGTATAAAGAGTATTGATGACGACTCATAAGAGCTTTAATGCATCGTATCTGTCATCTGACTCACTTTGATCCACCAAGACCAACGTAAACTGGTTCCTGGCGCGTCCGTCCCGCAGTTGGGCCGTGTATGAGCCTTCATCCTCGTGGCCGATCCGATCCATCAGCACCTCCACCAGCCCGGCGGCTTTGTCAAATTGGATTGTGCGGTGCTACAGATGCACAAATGAGAAGATACGACGTATGAACGTGGTGTCGTTCAGAGACCTACTCACCGAAGTGCATTATGAAATATTTTGCAAGTCACGCAGGACATAATCAAAAACAGGGAAAAACATCATTTGAGCTCATTTCCCGGGCTTTTATGTTCATTACGTTGAGTGTGCGATTGCATGATGGTGATGGGACTTCGGCGGCGCGGCATGCGACGACGTGATGTACGGTGAGCCCAAGGGCGCTAATCAGCTAAATGGGCTTTTGGATTCGCAAACCTCAGCTGTGATCATTCCGAAACGACGCATAATCAGCGTTCCTCAGATGGAACTCAGGATTGCGGGCAGATAATGGACCGAATGGAAATGAGACAAGAGTGGCAGCTGCCGCCGGTGAGAGAGTGGATGAAAATATGCGACTGAATGGTGACACTATGTTGCATTTGTTTGCATCTCTCTCTGTCGAGTCCACTGATGATCGTCGAAGTTGTTGAATGTTAGGGGTAGGTTTTAGGGGTTAGAGGTAAGAGATAAGGGATAAGCGTTAGGGTAAGAGTGTTACAATTAGGGTTTAGCGGTAAGGGTTCATGGCTAAGGCAATTAGGGTTTAGCGGTAAGGGTTTATGGCTAAGGGTTTTGGGGCAAGCGAAAGTGTTACAAGTAAGGGGTAGTGATAGGGTTCAGTCTAAGGGTTTAGGAATAAGGGGTTAGGGTTAGATGATAAGCGTAGGTGTAGTTGTTAGGTGTAAGGATAAGATTTAGAAGTTAAGGTTCAATGTTAGTGGTAAGGGTTAATGTAAGGGGTAAGAATTAGTGGTAGGGTTTAGGTTTAAGGGTTTGGGTTAGGCTGCCTATTCGGCTGTTAGGTGAAGCAGAAAGGAGGCTCTGTATCCCTTTTATGCCGGAACAGCTTTACTGTGTCACAGTGGACTTTTTAAGCTGCCACTGTGGTTTATTTGTATTCTAATGGTTGTATTCAGATTTATTGAGAATTACAGTTGTTCATTTGAGCAGAACAATGTTTTTAAAGGAGTGACATAAACAACTAAAATGAGAGAGCGTGAAAAGGTAACCAAATAATATAGGAAAAGAAGACAACACACTAGCTGTAAACAAGATAAGGAAAGTAAATCTTTATATACCTCGTACAATGAAACTTTAGAATCGAGTATTCTATGGTGCAGTCATGCTATACCCTGTGAAGGAAGGACAGAACAATATAGGACAGGACGGGAAAGGACAGGGACAGGAGGAGAAGCATGCAGGACAGGGGTTGTGGACCTGGCTGTACAACTGAAGTGTGGTGGGAGTGGCTATGTAAATTGTAAACATCTGTAGGGGATACCCAAGAAATTTGCCTAGTTACAAGTTATTTGTCGCAATTAGCAAGTGGGGGTTAAGTCCCAGGGGTGTGCCTGCGGACACATGCAAGAGAATTGACACCGTTTCGTATGCACAGTAATCGTCAGAAGTGTCCTCTAATTGCTGTGCCTTTACCGCGGGGGCTGAGACCCCCACCTCATCCAATCGAGAGGTGGGTTGGGCCTGTGGACGGGACACCTCCCACACCAAGGGACCCAGGGTGGCACCAATGAGGTGCCCCAAAAACCGGCCAACGCAGCCCCCCCGACCCTAGGAGGCGACGGCAGCCGGACGCAAGGACCGGAGAGGAGGAAGCAGGAGGAAGCACTTTTATGATAGTTAATTAAGAATGTCTGTACAATTAATAAAGGCTTCCTGATGTTTTCATTCTATTTACATTGATTCCTATGGGGGAAAAAAATATAAAAAAGTGAAGAGGTTCCACTGCAGTTAGTTCAAAGTTTAAATAGAAAAAAATAAAGAAAATGGCTGAACCGATTTCCGCAAACCTTTACAAAGGACATTGTTGATGTTTCAAGTAAGTACAGGTGGTCCTCGGTTTACGATGGAGTTCGGTTCCTACTGTGGCAACGTAACTCAAATTTGAATGCACCATCGTCTATCAGCAACCCACGCAGTCATAAAGTAATAATTCCAGTCAATATTATTATGGAAAACAATTGTAGGCCATATATATATATTTTTATATAGATTTTATATATATATATATATATACACATATATATATATAATCTACTAAAATACACTTAAGTACAGAGAAAACGGAGGGCTCCTATTTGTGCATAGTTTTACGACCCCTTCTACCCAATAAATTGTGGACTACATCAGTAGGTGCATAACGACAAATTTTATTTGTGCCTTTGTAATCACAAAGACATAAATAGTACAGTCCACCATGCAAACAAAATAGCCCCAGGCTTTATTCCCAACGTCATAAATTCACTTTTGTTAACAGGTCGACCATGGAGAGGTCATTCTGGTACGGCCCTGCTTTTCTCTGCCTTCTTTATAAACATTTAATGTAATAAAATGGATTGCGTTTGTGTCTGGACGCAGTCGCGACGTCTGTTTTATGTGGAAAACCGCCTTTAAAAGGTTCTTCCAGAGGCTGCTCTACATGTTTGTTATGCTGACCTACCATGTTATTTGTAATTTTCTTTTCCCACGTCTCAAAGATAATTTCCTTCTGTGGACGTCAAATATGCGAAACACAAAATTGTCCACTTGTTCCACCTTTGCTGCCCGTTTGCGTTTTTCCAACTCTCAGCGACACATCAGACCCACATGGGCGTCGCCTTGACCTTGCTCGATAGCAACATGTTCCTCTGCCCTGCTCCTTGTTATCAATATCTCGCCCTGCAGAGTATTAATTAACGTTATTGCCACGTTATGTATCTACAGTATATATAGAAGAACCTCCAAACTGGAACGTTCTCAAATCTGAACAATTTAGAGTTTAATCCACCACAGAAAACTCAAAATTTGGACTTCAAAACATCACGTGTAAAGACAGGTCATTTCTAAAGCAGGGTTGCACAAACCTTTGTGCTCAGGGGCTTGATTTTTAGAAGGGTCAGACGGACCAGGTCATTCGTAGCTGTGGTAAAAATAAAGTTAAAAAAATATATGTAAAATATGTTGGATAATATGTCTATTTTAATCATGAACAATTTATCCTCATTTTTGTATTGCAAGACTTATAGTTAATCTAATTATAATTAATTGAAAGAAATAAAAAAAAGTTCATTTAATTTCATTATTAACAAAAAATCTATCAACCAATTATTTAATGTGATGAATAAATTCAAAATGAATACAAAATAAGAAATAAAGACAGGCGGGTCGGTGGACGACTGGTGAGAGTGTTAGCCTCACAGTTCTGAGGACCCGAGTTCAATCCCCGGCCCCGACTGTGTGGAGTTTGCATGTTCTCCCCGTGCCTGCGTGGGTTTTCTCCGGGCACTCCGGTTTCCTCCCACATCCCAAAAACATGCATACATTGGAGACTCTAAATTGCCCGTAGGTGTGAATGTGAGTGCAAATGGTTGTCTGTTTGTATGTGCCCTGCGATTGGCTGGCAACCAGTTCAGGGTGTACCCCGCCTCCTGCCCGATGACAGCTGGGATAGGCTCCAGCACGCCCGCGACCCTAGTGAGGATAAGCGGCTCAGAAAATGGATGGATGGAAATAAAGACATTTCAATTAAACAATTACGCCATTCAAATCACTAAAATAGCATAAAAATGACCACAGAAGTTAGGAAACAGCTCATTTTTACTCTGCATAACTGTCCATTGCATGTCTGTCAGGCATCTTTGAATGCTGAGTAGTTTTATTTTATTTTAGTCTTTAATTACAGATTCTGTTTATACTTGTATAACAGCTAGGATTGTTAAAATGAGACTCAATATAGGTTCTATGATTTGGATCTTCCTTTGTGTGGTGGCTAAAGGCCAATGTTGTGCTGTGAGGAGAAATTCAATGCATGCCTAAAGCTCAATTTTCCTAGCCAATCAACGGCGAGAGGTACAACTCCTGTCGATGGCGGTTGCCATGGTAGCCTACAATAAGCACTGTCTTGTCTCGCTCACTTAGTTACTGTTTTTTTGTCTGGTCCATTATCTTGTCACTCAGCCAATCCTCATACTGAAATGGTCAACTGTAGTGTTAGTGTGTTGGCATTAGTTATTAGTCACAGCAGGAACATAAAACATACCACAAATTCTCTTGAAAAAATGCAGGAAGTTAAATGTTACTCTCAATGACAAGAATGATGTATTTATTAGATTTTACTAAACAGTCAATATAAATTTGAATTATGCAAATGTTTTTGAACACACCTCTGAATGACAACATTATTTTTTGTATTTTTGTATTTAAAATGCAAGTTATAACACTGAACAGAGATTCAAACATTTTTATATGTTGTAGTAATTTGTTTAATTGGGAATTCTTTTCCTAAATGAATACATTCTTGGAGTAAAGCATGCAGTGTCAGAAAACGTGGTCTCAACTGTTATGGGGTTCTCCAACGGGATAAAGACGCGAAACACACAGCCAAGCTAACCTAAGCTTGTGTAGAGCCCTGATCTAAACCCTACTGAATATCTGTGGAAGGAGCTGAAATAAGCCATATAAGCCAAGGAACCCTTCAAACGTGAGCCAGCTGAGGGCCAAAATATGCACCAGTACCCACAATTCTGTCCACATGTACATAATTTTTATTGTACATACTGTATATTCGATAAATTCAGGTAAATTATTTTTTTTTTTCTGACCTTATCGGAGCAAGAGAAGCTAGCTTTGCAGCGGCTCTTACCGGAGTGCTGAAGATTTCTTTGTCGTTGAAAACGAGACGCAGCTCGGCATCGTCACTCAGACTCTCCGTCTGAAGCCACAGACGCACGCCACCCATCTCTGAAACCTCCACATTCCAGCCCGACTTCAGTGTGATCACTGGTAAAGGATGAGAAATTCCACTCGCTGATTAAAACATGATCACTGAATCAATACTCATTGAATGAATTCAGTAATAATATTATTAGGCATACGTGGATTTTTGACTTGCTGGCTGAGTTCTTTGAGCCGTTCAAGGTCTGCAAGAGTGAGAAGAGGCTCAAAGTTTAATTTCATTGACCATATTTTGAAAACCTGATGAAGAACATGACGACTTGTTGGTGTTGGTGACCTTGAGGGAAGGTGCGATCTAAGAAGATTAGATTATATTCACCAAGTCAATCTTTGTGATACCACTGCAGATGATTGTGAGTTTACCTGTATGTTCATGGAATTAATCAACACAACCAAAATGAGGTGACATTGTAACCCATTCCTCAACTGGGAACTTCAAGGGAGATGTGGCAGCTTTAGAAAATTCAGGGATTTTTTTTTCAAACTTGCATAGCTAACCAGCCATGTCAAAGGCAAACATCTCAATTTTGAATGTAGCTTTTTGTGAAATTTTCAGACGGGGAATTTTCAAACATACTGAATCAGTGGGTGCAACATCTTGAGAAAAATAAATGATATTTTTTAACCTGCTAAACTAACTTCAGCCATGTCAAAAAATGTATTTTCTTTTCAATTTCTAACTTGGCTTTTGTAAAATTTCCAGTCTGATAATTTTTTAACATGACAGTAGGTGGTGCAACTTGAGAAAAATAAAGAAACACAATCGTTCTGTTTTTAACCTGCTAAGATAATGTCAGCTGTATTAAAAACCAAAACAGAAATTTTTAATTAGCTTATGTGAAATTTCAAATCTGATAATTTTTTAACATATCACAGCGGAAGCACCATAGAAAAAAAAAAAAAAAGATGCATTTATTTATTTTAACTAAATGAACTAACTTCAGTCATGTCACAGGCAAAACACGGAAATGCATATGTGTAATTTCCAGTCTGAGAATCTTTTTTAACAAATCACAATGGGCGCAGTAACTTCACTTTAAAACATTTTTAACGCTAACTTCAGTCATAGCAAAGGCAAAAGAGATCGATTATTACCTTGGCCTTTGTGAAATTTCTAGTCCGAGAATTTCATATTTACAAATGGCAGTAATTCTGTCAGAATTCTAAAATAATTCATTCATCCTGCAAAGTGTTTTAGAGATGGTATAGAAATTAAGAGTTAGATGTATGGTAGTCATGTAACTTCATACGACCTTCGGCAGTCAGGAGATAGCTGGATGACAGGCTGGGATCGTCACTCATCTCCACGGTGTAGAGACCCAGATCTTCCTCAGAGGGGTCGCGGAAAGTGAGAACAGTCCTGATGGCGACAAAGACAGATTGTTACATGAAGTGTGGAATTTTAGCCATTTCCTCCTTTGTGAAAGCTTCAAGACACACTGTACACTACTGTGCTTTGTGTCCCGATTGCATTGTCCTCTAAGCCAACATTATCCATTTATTTTTTACAATTTGAAACAGTTCCCAGGTGTGGTAATAACATTGACGAAAATACCCCAAGGATCAAGACGAAAAGCACACTTCATCTTTTTTAATCCTCACAAAACTCAACCTGTTCTCAGGAGTCTTTCCTGCCACATGCAAATGAGCCATTCCTCACAATGCCCCCTTCTGCAGGGTCAATGCCAACTGCAGTGGACCCCCGCTATTCATGGTGGATAGTAACCGGAATTGACTTATTCTTGAGTAAGTGAGGATTAACTGCCATAAAGCATTTTCAGGACTGGTTACTCCTCAAAAAAAGAAGGAACAAAAAATAAAAAACAAAAATGGGGAAAAAACTGGAAAACAGTTGGAGAAAAATCCACACTACTACGTGACTCCACAGGTGCAGAACCGCGAGTATGCGGGAGTCCACTGTACAGCTTTTTTGTTACCTCGAGAACTGAGTGAGGGCGTTGCAACGAGGCGAGCGGGTACTACTTGTGGAAGTGTGGTAACCCAGCGTGTGAAGAAAAAAGTGAGCAGAGTCAAATCATCAGATTGTATTTTCACTCATGGAGGCAGAACTTCATCATCCAGCCACCAAATTACACTTATCAATTAGTGCAGTGATTCCCCAACCAGTGTGCTGTTAAAGATCATCAGGTTTGCTACGAGAACGTCTAGATCTAATTTCACTTAATTGATCCAAAAATTGTTTACTTAAAAAAAATGACATATTTGTTCGGCTGTTTGTGCTAGTGGCGTACGTATTGTATAGTGACAGGCAGAAGAATTAAATTATCTTCCACTCGATGGCAGAGGGTACGTAATCAGCTTTTTGTGACATTTTTGTTTGGTGGTGTGCCTTGAGATTTTTAGTCATGTAAAATATGTGGCTTGGCTAAACAAAGGTTAGGAAATGCTGAACTAGTGTAGCGGAACGCCAAACACAAATAACCCCTCAGGCCCCCAATTTAATTGAACATCCAAGTAATCTGTGCATCCAACAACAATGCAGCTCTGCTTGGCTTTTAGCTTTGACATAGTGTTTCAAAGAGTAAATGGTGGCTCCCTTGCCAGCCTCGCTGCCAAGTCAGGGGCGGACAAATTCGGTGTGGGGGGGCGGTTCTATGTAAATTTGCAGAATTGTGATATCAACAAAATTCAGAACGGCTTGTCCACTGACACATTTTGGGAAATAAGCAGCTCACAAAAGATTTACTTGGTTGTGTAATTTCACACTTGATGGGTGGGCATGTATTCCCAACCATTTGTATACAAGCCATTGAGAAGTATATTTTCCACAATATGTCGGCTGTAATTATGACTCAAACCTAGATTCAGTCGTTCATCAGGGCTAACATTCAGTGGAAATCCTCCCAAATTGCCAGCCGGCTTGTTCAAGGCTCATTTACGAGAACAGTCTCTCTGTTACCTCATTTTAAAGCAGAACATAAGTAATTTATCCTAATATAATTTGTCCTTGTGAAGATGAAATCTTTTTTATGACAGGAACGGGGAGGGATGGAACATTTCTTGCAAACGAACACGAGAAGGCACTTAAGAAGTGTGAAAAGGTCAGAGACTTTGGCGAGTCGAGTTCAGTGACCGAAATCCAACTCGGCTCCATCTTGTGTCCTTTTCACCGAGTTCCTGACCCCCTGATGTACTCCCAACCCCACCTGCCATCCTTGTTGTCCGCCTGAGCTCGCGCGGCATCAATGGGCTCGGTGTAGTTTTTGTTCCAGAGACCCTCGCTGCCGTCGTCCACGTGATCACACTCGTATCCCAGGTAGATGAAACCGTCGTCGTCCACGCCCACCTTAATGTTTTTGATGTCTGAGGATGACAAGGAAGTTTTGTACGTTATATTTCAAACCAGCTGAAAAGTACAGTGTTCCCCGCCTATTTGTGATTCGCTTTTTGTGAACTCACCTTTTTGCAGACTTTCTGGGGTAATCTATCCTCCATTATTTTTTGAAAAGCTTGCTCATTCGCTCTTTTTGTGCTCTCAGAAACACCTTAAGATACTACAAAGTGGCGCCACAACCCTGCCTAATAGCTCTAAGTTGCCACAAGATAGCGCCAGAGCCCTGTCTTGGTACAAAGGAACTATGTTATCGTGACATCTCGACTGAGAGACAATCAAATCATAAAAATCTATAGGGGGGCAACAATTACTTCCAGGGCTCCGTCTTATTACTTACGGACAAGTTGTGGCTTTCCTACTACACAGTACAGTAATCCCCTGCATATTTGTGGTTCACTACTCAGGAATTTACCAATTTGCATTTTTTTTCTGTGGAAACTATCATCAGGTCTTTGCTGGAAAACTCCAATTTTTTCTTTTTTTGTGCTCTTTCTAAAATGCCCTAAGATGTCACAAGATTATGCCCAAGCCCTGTTTAATAGGAAAGTAGTTTTAGTCTAGGAACTATGTTGAAGTTATACATCTCAACTGAGAGACAAGCTTTGAATGTCGAGGAGGAAGTAAGTTTAGCCTGGGTTGTTAGTGGAAGCAATAAAAAGAGAGCGTGAGCGCTTTGGGTGCATTTTTTCAAAAACAAAAACATCTGTAAGACATTTACTTTTATGGATAATTTTGTAAAATGAGTTTGAAATTATATTAAACTATTTTAGGATCATGGTTTGTGGTCCGTTTGTTTTATTCATCCATGGATCCATCCATTTTCTGTAGCGCTTATCCTCACTCGGGTCGCAGGCGTGCTGGAGTCTATCCCAGCTATCTTTGGGTGAGAGGCGGGGTACACCCTGAACCGGTCGGCAGCCAATCGCAGGGCACGTAGACAAAATACCTTTCACACTCACATTCACACCTACGGGCAATTTAGAGTCTTCAATTAACCTACCACGCATGTTTTGGAGATGTGGGAGGAAACCGGAGTACCCGGAGAAAAGCCACACAGGCACGGGGAGAACATGCAAACTCCACACAAGCGGGGTCGGGATTTGAACCCCGGTCCTCAGAACTATGAGGCAGATGTGCTAACCAGTCGTCCAGGCTTGTTTTATTCAGCTCGTCTCAATGATCAAAATACTGCCGTGGGAAACTGCAAAAACCATGACACAATGAACGCAACAGTTGGAAAAAACACGCTGGCGGACAACAATGGATGAAAATAAGAGTCTCTTAGTGAGCTGTAATTCTTGGTAAGGAGGAGACATTTGATTCAATAGGAGACTGAAGGCAGCAAGAAAACAGAGCAATGCAGCCAAGTGGAGACTGTGGAGTATTATACTGGTGTCCAGAGCTAAGGCACAGCTAAGCTAAGATTAGCGTGTGTGTTTTTTTTCATTTCTAGCCATGTATCCTCAAATGCTACCATGGTGCCCATGGTTTCATCTCGGCAGGCTTGGAACACAGGCTGACCTGGTACTATTGCTTGTACCTGGTAGAGTAGTGCACAGTTTTGCAAATGAAAAATAATCAAGATCACAGATTACCACAGGTTCATGGTCCAACTTTGGGTAAACTGCAAAAACCATCAGTCAGATCAAGACACACAAGAGGGTCTCTTGTCTTTACTTCTCAACATGTGGCTAACGAGACAGATTTTATTTGCGAGGAAACTGAAGGCATCAAGCAGAAAAGTGGAAACTGTGGAGTATAATACTGTAGTGTCCAGAGCTAAGGCACGTGTTTATTTGAGCAATTTCTAGCCGTGTATCCTCATGTTACAATGAAGTGGCTACGAGGAAGTCTGCTCGACTGGAACGACCGGGTACTGGATATAGCAACTTGTACTATTTGGATTTGCCACTGAAAAAGCGTCAGCAGCGCGCAGAGCCACAAAACAGTTATCTCGTCCAACGCTCTTTGCAAAGTTAAACTTTTTAAATTCATTCTAATGTGAACTTTTATATATATATATATATATATATATATATATATATATATATATATATATATATATAGTTTAGCTCAGTAATGGCTAGCCGACCATACTTTAGGGAAACTAAAAAAAAAAAAAAAACCCACATTGAGCACATCAACACAAATGAGCTTGTTTTGTATTTAGTGCTTGACGTGGCTGTTGGTAAGTAGAACATTCAATGAGAGGACATTGATGACAGCAACAACTGTTTTCTGGGGGGCACTTTGGATGCAAATGGTAAAAAGCATGATTGCATGATGTTGACAACTCCCCTAAACGTTACGCTTTTGTCTCACGTCATCGAATTGGGAAGAGTTTTGTTTTAGTCTGACTATGCAAGGATTTATGTATGAATATTGTCTCCATCAAATGGCATGAAATGTTATTTGTATTCTAGATTTATTTAGTCTTACCTGGCGGTGCAACAATTAATCAACGACTAATTGATTATCATATTAATAGACAACTATTTTGATCATCGATTAATCGTTTAGAGAATTATTTTTAGCTTAATATGCTCCAAATCCTTGGAATTTTAGCCTTTCAACAGTAAATATTCTCGTGGTATAGTATTGGTGTCATGAGGTGGCATGTGGGAGAAAAGGGGCACACTATATACTGTAACAAACAATATTATGCAAAGGCTGACCTGGCGAGGTCTGTGCCGTGACTGGCTCCGAAGGGAGGGAGGCGGCTCCCGCTCCGGCCTCATTGACAGCCGACACACGCAGACGATAACTTTGACCTGGCTGAAGACCCGAAACCTGCATGTCATAAGAAACACATCAAACATTTAGCACCCTCGCAATTTCTCAGGTTTTTAAAAAAAATTACATTTCCAAGATGCAGAGAATACAGTGAATACAGTAGACGCTCAGAAAACACACAGGTAATTCCACCTGTGATGTTTTCATTTATTTATTTTTTAAAATAATTAATTTACCCCTCAGAAATAATGGAAATAGAAGTTACCCATTGTATGGTCAAAATGAATAACTAAAATTAATTAGTCTTTCAGGATGCTAAGAGGGAACAGGAATTTTTTGCAGAGCGATAAAGTTGCCTTTTTTTATGTACATTGTTGAATAAAAATAAGTATATTTAAGTTGGTGTCTGCTTGGGTTGTAATACCTTTTCTAAACTGCATCGCTCATTTAACACTGAGCAGCAAGACACTTTCCTATGCCGCAACACATTTAATTTCTCGGTCTATGGTTAACATTGCACTTTTCCCACAAAAAGCCAAGGAGAAAGAAAAACACTCGTGGAGTTCATCCCGAGGGGTGTCAAATTCATTTGAACTGTGGGGCACATTGCAGTTAAGGGCCGTTATGATTGTGAAAATCATATAAATGTATAATCCCCTCATCATTATTATGTATAGTACATATTGCCCTTCCATCCATCCATTTTCTGAGCCGCTTCTCCTCACTAGGGTCGCGGGCGTTCTGGAGCCTATCCCAGCTGTCATCGGGCAGGAGGCGGGGTACACCCTCAACTGGTTGCCAGCCAATCGCAGGGCACATAGAAACAAACAACCATTCACACTCACAGTCATGCCTACGGGCAATTGCCCTTGAATTTCCTAAAAATTTAATTTGACATCAGAAGCCACGTGAAATAATGACAACCAAATAATCAAGTATATAAATTGTTCAATATGTTAAGAAGGGATTCGGTGAGGGAGAAAAAAAAAAGAACACAGTATAAATAACTACTACCATAATACTATACGACAAACTCTTTTGAGATCAATGCATATTTTTCCTAAACATTTTGGCTATTTACCGAATTTGTGCAAATTTTGGGATGTTTGTCTTTGAAGGGTCCACTGTAAACTCACAAAAAGCCAAACAAAACCCCCCCAAAAAGGAGAAAAAAACAAACAAGGGGTCAATATTAATACCCCATGGAAACACCTTTGAAGCATAATTTTCCGGAAAATTTTGGTTGTACTCCACATTGTATCACTTTCGGGGAGTTTGACTTTGGAAGTTCCACTGTACACTTACAAAAAGCCAAAGAAAAAGCAAAAAAAAAACCCAACCAAACAAAAAAACTATAAACCTATAATGCTGTCGATAACAATACTACATGATAAACATTTTTGAGGCATATTTTTCTGAAAATGTTGGTAATACTCCAAATTGTACGACTTTTAGGCTGTTTGACTTTGAATGTGTGCACATCTGGAAATTTTTGATTGTACAGTATTTCAAATTGTGTGACTTTTGGGCCGTATGTCTTTTGAAGGTTTCACTGTACAAACACAAAATCGAAATTAAAAGCGGAAAAAAAACTAAACTAAAAAAACATGGTGTACGCATACTGTATAACAAGACTACTGTGTACGGCAACCACTAATGTGATCTATTTTCCTGGAAAATATTGTTTATACTCCAAATTGTTCAGGTTTTAGACGGTTCAAGTTCAGTTTGGTTCCACTTGACACATAAAAGCCAAACAAAAAGCAAAAAAATTGGTTCAGATTCTGGATTATTTTGTTTGAAATTCCACTAACTGTATTCCTCCATAGTTCTGAATAATACTTGATTGGCTATAACATATGTAGCATTAGCCTATCATATACAGTACACTGTTGGTCTCCTGTAGGCTTACCATGATTACATTTCCTTATATAAGTGAAGTACCTTGTAATACGTGTCCGTGACCGGCTCGGCATTCACAGCGGTCCATGTGTCCGACTGGTCGCCCTGGCTAATTTCCAATAAGTATCCCTTGACGGGGCCCCGGCCTTCGTAGAGCGGCGCGGCCCACAGGACCACCAACGAGTGGTCCCTCACCTCGCGGACCTCCAAGTCAAAGGGACAACCTGAGGGACGACGTCTATCAATATTCTCGAAAGAAACACGACAACATTCCTTGATCCATCCCGGCTGACTGCGGCGGTTAATTTGCTTCATGATTTTAGGGACCCACTTGAGACTTATTAATGCCATCCAGGGAAGCCCATTTGGCAAGATTAATGAGCGCTTTCAAAAAATGGCATGCGCCTCGTTCCATTTTCAATATCAATGTCACAGGGAGCTGTGCCGTGTGTGTGTGTTCATGTTTCTATGCAACAATCATACATTGCTCAGAACGTACGTGGATCCCCCAGGGCTTTTGTTTCAGCGCGGCTTTTATGTCACCATGGCAACACTGAAGGACAAGCCGCCTTTTTGCAACTAATGAACACGCTGCTCGCACTCGCATGATGAAACATGCTGTGAGCCTGCACTCTGATAGAAACATAAACACTACGTATTATATAAGAATGGAACATGAAGGAAAAAAGTTTGTTTACTCTGAATTAATAATCACTTTCCAAATTTTAAAATTAACAGAATTTCACAACTCTACTTAATCACCATGGTTAACAAACAATTTGAAGGGAAAGGAAGGGAATCATTGGAATTGAATGGAATTGCCAAATTTAGGCTATTTTTTCCAGGGAGAAAATTTTTTCAAAAATGCACAAAAATTTGGGGAACTCGAAACAATGTGTGAGACTTCAGCTAAGTCAACATCTCTAGCCTATTTTATTTTTCGTTTGGCTTGTTCCGTGTTGTGACGAAAACTACAGTATAGAACTGGAAAGCGGTACGGGGGTCTCTTATCTGGATGCTCGGTGCATTATGGCGAAAGCAACCAAGTTGACGTCGGTAATAAAATAAGAACGGAATAAACGGCGCAAAAGTAGCTGCGTGAATGTGAAACGAAATCACCTCCAAGGAACATGCAATTATTTAATCCGTGACTGGCTCGCCATTCACATAATCTTATTTTACAGCGGTTAACTTATTGCTATACTTATAGACATCACTGTCTTTGTCACACTTAACTAATTGTGACTAGTTTAATAGTATCTTAGTTTTATTTGATCTGATTTAAGGCTGGGCGAGTAGTCAATTCAATTGACTAATTCTAGTTTACTTGTCAGTCTGATTTTTTAAAAATATATATATTTTTTGCAGTTTCCATCGTTCAATGCACGTCGCTGTTAACAAGACAGCACAGTAAGTGTTGCCAACTTTGCAATGTCCTCTCTATATTTAGCAACTTTTCCAACCACAAATATTTTGGAGATGTTGCCTTGCCTCACAATGAACAAGTCTCCATGACAAACATAAGCACCAGCTGAGCCATGTAAGGCCATATTGCCCAGCCCTGCTTAAAAATTTTTTTGGGGGCTGACGGTTTGACTAATTTCCATTCCGATGTGAAAAAATGTAAACAAATTGGAGGTTAATCAGAAATGGATTGTGATTTTCCTTCATCCTGTTCCGTCTGTTTTAGTGCTCACCAGGCTCTGGCATGGTCCACTCCTCACACAAGAAAGCCTCACTGGCCTCCGACGGCTTCCCCACGCCAACCATGTTGGCAGCAAACACGCGGTACTGGTACCAAAGCCCCCTGGTCAGGTTGGAAACCTATTAAAAAAGGTCTCAATAAGTTAACTGACAACAGCCAAATAATGACATCAGTGGAGTGCAGAGCGAGATGAATGTTGAATAAAGCACCACTGAGCTGGACTTGGCATCCTGGGTGTCTTTTGGCTGCCACATTTGTTTGGATGTATTGATCCCGCACAGGAGCCTTTCTCCTGACTCTTGCAGGCATTTGAGAGGGCATTACTGCTGCTGCAGCAGCGTTGTCTCTTGAATCCCCCCCACACCCCAAACATCTTACCACCCACTCCCCCACCCCTCAATACATATTCGCTTTGGGAAGAGAGAGGATTCAACCTTATTGATTTGCATATTGATCTTACTATTCGCAGCCACTTAGACTTTAAGGCTCCCCCTCGGTGAGACGCTCTCGCCTTACTCACCGAGGCTAAACGATGCACTCTGTGGCGCGGTGGAATCCCAAAAAAGCAAAAAGAGGACATTTAACTCTTAAAATTCTAATCATATTTTAGAATTCAATGTACACTTGCCATCCACTAGGGGGCAAAGAAGCAGTGTTTGATGATTTGACTCACTTTGCATCCCCCTGTGTAATCAGCCTGTGCCCTGATCAATAACTCATGTTGGAAGTAAATGCAATCCTTTACCACGACACTTGTTGTTGTTGCCCAAAGGAGGGCTGTTCTCAACTCTTAAAGGAGACCTTTTTCCCCCTCACAATTTAAAACTGTTCCCTGGTGTAGTAATAACATGCCTGTGCCATGCCTTCATCAGAATATTCCCAGGATCCAGAATTTTAAGTCACTTTACACATCTGATTTCTTGTCTCACTGAAATTAACCGCTGTCCCATGCAAGTGGTGACTGTATACCCCGCTCTATATACTGCTTGTGACTAGTGTGACTTCTATTGTACTTGTGGGAGCAGAACAAAGAGTGTGATTAAAATAAAACACACACCATAAAGACAATAAAATCACTTTAACTCATGGAGGCAGCACTTTGTATACTACACTGTCTGTATATGGCACACGGACACGTCACCACACACAAATACCCCACGCCGTCATTGTGTTGTCAACTTCACCAAGCAATCTAGCGTGTACTGCTTATCAGAAGCTAACCCTGTTAGCTTAACGCTAATCTGTGCATTCAACTTAACTCAGTGCAGCTCTGCTGTTTATCCACATTGTTATGTAACAGTATGGCAGAAGTATGACAGCTCAGCATGTATGATAAAAGTGATTTCGAAGGTAAAGATATAGCATGGATTTAATTTCCCCTAGTGGAGGCAGCACTTTGCCACCAATCCACCGAAATGAATTTGTCAATGAATGAAGTGGATCCATGTATGTGGCACTTGCCATGAACACGTAGGAAAACAGAAATACCCCCACTTCCCAAGTGGACAGCATAACTGAATATTCGTTGAGTATGTGCCGGAAGTAGTTCAGAGCGTGCAGTCCAGCTGTTGATTGCGAAAATGGCGGCTCAACGCCCAGCCAAGCTCCCAAGTCATGGGCGGGTGGAGAAATTTGGTGAGTGGGCAGCATTATGTAGATTAACCAATCTCTGACATGACAACTGAGAAGGACTCGCTCACATGATCAGAAATAGGCACATAAAAAGAGATTTTCTTGATTGTGTAATTTTACACTTGAAGGGTGAAAAGGCACTTCAGAGACCTAGCTAATTATAGACAAGCAATTAAAACCTAAAATTTCCATAATATGTCTGAATTTAAAGCTCACCACTGCATCATGAGTGTAGCCAAAGTAGTAGAATCCCTGTCGAGCTGTCTAAAAATAACACTTACACAAACAAAAAGACATTCATTGTTGTAATTAAGGAGCTTGGGTAACCTCCTTGAGACAGGCTTAAGATGTACCTTTCCCGCAGGTATCCATGGACATGGCTTGTTGCCTAGTGACATGGCCAAAGTGAGCCTTAAGCCAATATTGTCATTACTTTGAGGCTAAATGGAGAAATAATGGAGATTAGTGTAATTCTATATTAGGTTCTGGCGATGGCTTCAAAAATGGCTTTCTGCAAGAATCTCCTTCACACGCTGAAAGAAAAAAAACGTCAAGAAGGTGAGGGGAATTTACTGACCGTGGTCCGCCTCTCTCTGACCGCTTTTATGTTGACCTCCCGCCACATTTCGGTGCCTGCCTCCTGCTTGTCAAGGTAATAACCCCTCACGGGGTCACCGCCGTCAAAGCGAGGCCTCCTCCAGCCCACAACCATCTCTGAACCCGTGCACATCAGCAAAGCGATGCCAGAGGGAGCCGAGGGGACACCTGGAGTAGACAAAATAAAGAAGATGGAAAGTCACAACTCATAAGACTTACAATCGCCATTCAAATAAGGCTGTATTCAAGTTCAAGTCTATTCATCCACATGCAAAGGCTTCACTAGGAAATGAAAGGAGTGAATAGCAACCAAATGAGTCACATTATCTGACACTGAGTCACAAGAAGGGTCCAGCGGCTTGCTAACAGGCACATCATCATCTGTCAAGAAACACTACACCATTATATCATAAGGGCCGAGAGCCAAACATCATTTTAACTTGTTGAGACGATATACACTCACTGGAAAAAACATTAGGTACACCTGATGCACAATCGAATGAAAAGCAATGATTTGATTGTTGGCAGTGCTTGGTTGGTTGGTCAGTAATTTTTTTTTACGTTTGTTTGTTTAGTCCATCAGTCTGTTTGTTCGGTGAGTCAGTCACACTGTTGCTAGGTCCATCAGTTGGTTGGTTGATTTGTTGGTTACATAAGTCAATTGATTGGTTGGCCATTTAGTTAGTCATTTGGTTGGTCAGTCGGTTGCTCCATTAGTCGCGTGGTTGGTTGGTGCATTGTTTATTCAGTCAGCTACTTGTTTGTTTGTTTTGTCAGCCCATTGATTGACTGGTTGGTCGATCCATCAGTGGGTTGATTGTTTGGTCAGTCGATTGTTTGGTCAGTTTCATGTTTGGTCCATTTGTCGGTTGTTTGATTAGTCGGTCGGTCGGTTAATTGATTGGCTGGTTTCTAAGTCAGTTGATTGGTTGGTCAGTCGGTCAGTTCGATGGTCAATCGGTCGATTGGTTGACTGGTTAGTTGGTTGGTTTATCAGTCCTTTGGTTGACTGGTGGGTCCATCGGTCGGTTGATTGGTTGGTCAGTCGGTTGTTTGATCAGTTTCATTTTTGGTCCATTTGTCGGTTGTTTGGTCAGTCGGTCGGTCAAATAGTTGATTGGTTGGTTTATAAGTCAGTTGATTGGTTGGTCAGTCGGTCAGTTCGATGGTCAATCGGTCGATTGGTTGACTGGTTAGTTGGTTGGTTGATCAGTCCATCGGTTGACTGGTGGGTCCATCGGTCAGTTGATTGGTTGGTTAGTCAGTTGTTTGGTCCGTCAGTCGATCGTTTGGTTTATCAGTCGGTTGTATGGTTCGATGGTCAATCTGTCATTTTTTAGTTGCTTTGTCCATCAGTCAGTTGATAGGATGGTACATCAGTCAGTTAATTGATTGGTTGGTTGTTTGGTCAGTCAGTTGTTTGGTCCGTCAGTCTTGTTTAGTTACTCAGTTGGTTGAATGGTCCATCTGACAGTTGAGTGATTGGTTGGTCCATCAGTCGACTGTTTGGACAGTCGGTCGATTTGTTGGTCCCTCAGTCAGTTGCCCGATTGGCTTGTTGGCAGTTTTACACCACGGCTGACTACAAGCACATTAAAAGTTAAATAGTGAAAACACCTTAATGTACATAATAATATTTGCTTCTCACAGTAAGAATAGCTCTGTAATATACTTACGAGTGGCAGCTTTGACCAGGATGGGAAGAGACTCCTCCGAGTAGTCACTGTTTCCTGCTCGACTCACTGACTTCACCCTGAACACATATTCCTTACGAGTCTGGAGACCGTGGACTGTAAACCTGAAGAGGACAAAAAAAAAAAGAATCAATAAAATAAATGCGTTGTAGAGGTTAAACTACTGTTGTAGGGGTTACTACTTTGAATTGACCGGCTTGTTTAAGAGTCTTTGAATAAAATATATCCAATCAGCTTCCTAAATCAATAATATTATACTTATCAGGTATGTTCGGAGAATTAGGGGTTTTAATTTGCTCATACTCCTTTTGAACATACACATTGTACATTCCTTTGATTATCATTTCCTTGTTTTTGATGTGTTTTGTTTTGTTTTTCCATTTGTCACAAGTTGATCTTGTGTTGATTGTTTTGTTTTCTGTATATGTTCAATTAACATGCTAATCTTAAAGATAAAAAAAATTAACAGCTTTTTTGTAGTTGATGCTAAGGTGATGATAATCGTGTTGATGTCCACTAATCAATAACATTGTTGATCTTTTTCTTCAGTCTCAACTTGCTGTGCGTGCCTGCAAACAAAAGCTTATTCACTCTCCAGTCGTTTTCGGTTCGACAGGCCCCACCCCCGAATCTTTCATCCAATCACATTCAGATACCTTTATGCCCTCACACACAGACACACGAAATTTATAAAACTCTAAAAACAATTCACCTAACGCAACTACTCGCTATGCTATATACGAATAGTATAGAAATAAAAATTACAAAATAAAGGAGGAGGGAATTATTTGCAATAATGTAGCAAAACTGCAGTTGTGTTACGTGGATTGTTGCAAGATTTATAAGATCTGGCTGTCGTTGAGGCTCTGAAGATGTTTGATTTGTGATTGGATGGGTGAGTCAGGGGCATGGGTGGGGTGTTGGGGGCAATGGAAGAAGGAAGAAGATTGCAAGCGTGTGTCTGTGGGAAAAAGGCTGACGAGAAACAGTAGTTGGAGGTTTTCTTTGGTGACATTAACCGTCCATTTTTTTACAATAAAGAGGTTATTGATCGACCACCGCAGTATATTGTCTGTCTTTTCATTGTTATTGAAGGGTGTTTGGTAAATTTGCTGATGGCTGATGTGAGGATTTCAGGCCACTTGTCAGCTAGAGCTAGTAGGTGCCTTTTCATAGCATAAAACTTGCACCTTTGACAAATCTGAGGATAGAATTGTGACCGTATATTAGGTGTGACCATCATATATTTCCATATGCTTGAGGGAGCACTGCTCACTTGCTGCACAAACCCACCACCTGTTGATTGGTGATTAATTGACCTCAAGCTATAACCATCATTGCAGAGTGGTGATGTCAATGCGTCAACTCCTAATGTGTAGCAGGGGAGCCTTTTGTGTCTGCTGTCACCTGGGGTTGGTAACGGGTTTGTTGTTAATGACCTTCCAGTCCCGTTGGCCAGTTTCGCTGCTGTACAGATAATATCCCAGGACACCCTCTGTGTCTTTGGGCTCCTGCCACCGAAGCAAAACTGAGGTATCTGTATCTCGGAAGCCCAAGATGGAGGGCGGTGGAGTGGGGACACCTATGGAAAAATACAAATATCCATCAAGTAAAAGGTTAGCCAAGAAATACTGATTACTGATACACACACAGATATTCTTACTTGGTTGGTCAGTTGTTTTTTTGTTTGGTTAGTTCATTGGTCAGTTGGTTGATTAGATGACTGGTTGGTTGTTTGGGTGCTCATTTATTCAGTCATTTGGCCTGTTGGTTGTTTGGTCATTCTGTAGATGCATTGTTTAGTCGGTCAGTTTTTCAGATTTTTTGATTGGTCCATCAGTTGTTTGATTGGTTGGCTGGTCAGTTGCTTGGGCAATCATTTGATCCATCTGTCGGTCGATTGCATAGTCGATTTGGTTGGTCGAACCTTTAGTTGGTCATTTGGTTAATCGTCCGGTTGGTTGAATGGCTCGTCATTTGGTTGAGTTGTTGGTTGGTAATTTGGTCAGTCATAGGGTCAGTAGGTTAATTGGTTGGTGGTTAGCTGTTTGGGCAGTCATTTGGTCAGTCAGTCGGTTGTTTGGCTGGTCGGTCATTTGATCGGTAGCTAAAATGTTTTCCAAGAAATAGTGACACACATTTGGCAGTCTTACTTTGTGGTTTTCCCAAACAGATCCAGCCACTTGGCTCTGATGGCTCACTGACGCCGTACTTGTTGACGGCGCGCACTCTGAAGCAATATTGCGTTCCTTTGACTAGGTCAAAGATGGGAAACCGGGGAGAGTTGACCACCGAGTCTAGACTGGCCATTTCCCAGCTGCTCTTCCCTTCCTGCGACTAAAAAAAAAGAGTCAGACCATTTCCAAAGAGCCTCCATCTTTGTTTAGTAGCTTCCCAATGTGCTGGAGGATTCAATGTGCAGACAAATGGGTTGCCAAAGTATGATAACTCCTTCCAAGAGGGTACTATCATTCACTGGTGATTGTGTCATTATCTATAGCGAAGCACAATGCTCTGGCAGGCGTAAAGACTGTTACCTGTTGGTGGGCCGGAAAAATTGATTCAGGATTCAAAGAGCTTTGTGGAGATGCAGGGAAGTAAATTCTAAATAATTAGGAACACACCGATACCAATATCAGTATTGGTGCTAATCTACATCTGTAGTCCTACTACAACACCGATACCACTTTACCAGCCAGACATATACCTTCTGGGCAGATGGATCAGGAGCCGTTTGGAGATACGTTGAGGTAAACATGGATGACAACACTAGTCACCCTGGAGCCATGCAGCACGGAGCAGAGCTCACACTCGGTGCTTGTTGGACGGCCCCACTATCAAATATTGCTGGATGCTTTCCAATTTCACCTTTTTTAAAAATGTTGTAAATCTGTGTATCCAACAAACTATATTTGATGGAATATCTGAGATAACAGTTATCCCTGTGTTGTCATACTATCAGAATTGTTGGGGTGGTAGTCACAGCGCCATTGTATCATGAGGTACTCTGCGATCCCCTAAGTAGTGACTCTATTATGCGTGATGGGTGAAGGTGGGGGGGAATTTTGCAAATGGTCTGCCGTAGTGATACACTGACATACTGTAATTAATTAGCGATTGAATTGAAAAATTAATGTCTGATTAAATGAGCAGTTCCAATTGCTGTAACACCTGTTTTACTTTCCCGCACAAAAGTAATACCTCTTTCGGGAAAATAAAAGGCTTGAACTAAATTCAAATACTGCCAAATCAAAGTTTTCAATCCCATTAAGCAGCTTTAATTGGGAATTTCCGGTATAAAAGGAGAGTTTTTTTTTCTTCATTGCCACATAGGGCAGTTATTGTTAAGCCCTATGAACTCCACCCAGCAATAAGTGGTCCGGCAAATGTGGGAAGTACTGTTAGCGTAAACTTCCATGCACTGGGTGAAACCCAATTTTTATTCAGCGGACTCTTGACAGGGGTCGTTAGTCATACAGTGGAGCTGTGATAACACCTACTTAAACCTACAGCAGGAGCACTTCAACTGTTAGCTTTAACGGTTAACTTTAAAAATTAAAATCATCCATTCTAAATCATTCTTTAGCATTAATGTCACATTGTGTTACAAAACCAAGCCTAAATCTTCAACTCACATTTTTGTTGAAGGATTATTTGACTTTCCTACGCACTTTGCCAGAGGTGGACCGCAAGCCAGAAAATACTGTCAAAGGTACTAGCGATTATACAGCGCTTGCTCAAGGGCGAGGGATAAATTTGAATGTGGCCTTCATTAAATAAGTGGACGGCAAGTAGCAAACTTTTGTATTTCACATGCCTTTGACAGTTTTATTACCCCAGTAACAAATAACAGTCCAATATAAAATTATATTTCCTGCGGCACGTTCCTGATGGAGCTGGAAAATGTTGAGGCGTCTGGGCTTGATATTGCAAAGCCTGGGGGGCCTTTATTGTTGAAAAGAACAGGCGGGAGCCCACAAGGTGGAGAGATTCATCTTATTTGAACATCAGTTTGAACTTTTGACGATTCTCTGGGATAAAAGAATAAAAAGGTAGTGTTTTCTTCCACCCGGCTCATTCACCAAGGAAGTGATGGGAGCGCTGACCTCAAACTGCACCCAACCTTGAAATCACAGATGTGCATGTCTGTCTATTGGCGTGTGTGAGTGTGGGCGTGCGTGCGTGCATGTTGTCCTGCACCTGTCTTGTTAGATTAGAGCTGCATTTGGGAGCCTGTGCTTTTAATTTGCCACATGTTCCAGCGCCAGGCGGGCCAAAATCAGCAAACGTGCGATGATGGAACAACATTGATCCTTGTGTTCGGCGCATGTGGGAGGATTACTGATGTGTCTACATTGATCAACCATATCATAAGCTGTGTCTAATGAGATCCAATAAAGGAGCTGTATTAAAAATCCAGCCTTCATGAAGATAATAACATTGCGCTTCACCGACCTGCTCCACGTAGAAGGTGAGTGGCTCCTTCCCTCGAGGTTCTGGTTCAGTCCAGCTCAATACCACGTATGTGTCGCTCAGCTTGCAGGCGTGGACGTTGGTGGGTGGAAAGGGAGTTCGAACCTGGCCTGCTGTTTGAAAAGAAGATGAGAAAGAGGAGGTGGAGTGTCAAAGTGTGAAAGAAACAGTTTTGCTGTGTCCTTTGTCAACACAGCATTGGGGGCAGGGAGGATACTGCCCCACCAGTTGGCTCTGTGTTATCCCCCAATTTGTATTTTGTACAGGTGCAACGGTACATGGTGACATAGTCAGATTTTCTTGAACATCCGTAAGGTAGAGAAGTGTACCAAGTTTCCACATAGAACATATTATGTATGTAGCTAAGGGACAAGAACTGTACAGGGCATCCGGAAAGTATTCGCTGCACTTCACTTTTCCACATTTTGTTATGTTACAGCCTTATTTCAAAATGGAATACATATTTTTTTTAGGTCAAAATTTACCCAAAACTTTTAAGAACTTTACAAACATCTCCCAAAACATGACCACCCAATTTCGTGTCCATCCGTAAAACTGGTGTCAAGGTGCTAATTCCAAGAGGCGCAACTGAGTTAGTTTTGTGGGAATCGTATTCGGGCCCCTTAAAACACATAATTTAAACAGGATACACAGTTTTTGTCATTGTCTAGATCTCATTCTGTTATGTGGAATAGACTGAGTAGGGCTCTGAGATCTACAGACTCAGGTCAAAGAATGGAGCCCAGAGTTCAAAGCAAACATGGTGAAGCAGCATTCAGCTGTCATGCTGCACCCAAATGGAATAAGATGCCAACAGAATCAATCAGAAGTCAGTCTAAAGTGTGAGTTTTTTAAGTCTGGGATAAAAACCTTTCTTTTTTTCATGCTTATGATTGAGCTCTTTGAGAGAAATTTATTTTCTGTACTGTTTTTAATTTTTATTTTGCTCATTCTTTTTAAATGCTTTTAATCATGTAAAGCACATTGAGTTACAGTACCTTGTGTATGAAATGTGCTATATAAATAAACCTGTCTTGCTTTATGTGTTTATTTTTTTACATTGAGTAGTTAATTTGTAACTAAATTGAGATGAAATCATAATTTTTTTCATTATACAATGTATACTTTTTGTGACATTTTTGTTTGCTGATGTGTGGGTTGAGATTTTTGTCATGTAATTACAGTAGATTGAACAGTGGTTGGGAAGTGGTTGATACTCACCAAATTTTGAAATTAAAAACAACTATTTTTGTCAACACCAGGACATTCTGTGCTGTATATGATGTTTTAAAACTGAGCACATTTTAAGTTACATTCACATCAAACCCAAAAGGATGCTGCATACTCTTCTGACTGATAGAAGAGGGAAAGAGTATACATTTAACTGAAACATCAGCAGTTTGAGTGCTTCTGTCCCCTAAATATCTCTGTGATGATGCGGCAACACCGCAGTGTGCATCGAAGAAGAAAGAAACTGATACGGCGCCGGCACCGAGTCGTGTTTTCCAAGTGAAAGGACACAGCTGTCAGTCTTGTTTTCTCACACACCGGAAAAACAAACGTGTCGATGTTGTCGGTGCAAATGTACATGTGTGTAGTGACTGTTCTGCATGAGTTTTCAAATAAACAGGACAAGGTCGATCCTTTTCATGTTTCACGTAAAGTTCTTTTCCCGTAAGTCAAATATGTGAACAATAAATAATTAAAAACAATGGGGTACTTTCAATCAGTGCAATTGTGTGTACTACACTACCACAGCGAGTGTTTGATTTAAAGTTGACACAAAGATGTACAGTATATTGTACATATTGTGTGTAATGTACATTGGGAGTTGATTTTTGTGTGTTGTACACTTAACAAAATTAGTTAACATATAAATGTAAATAAACTATGTAACTGTACTATTTAGATTTTCTAAATCAAAATATTATTTTCATATATGTTTCATATTGAGTAGGATTACTCAAAAACTATGATGGAAATTAATAATAAAATCATCATTATTATCATCTGAACAGGAAATCATTCAGGTTGAAAATTATTAAATTGTTCAACATTTTCCTCAGTTTTGTCAGTTCATCATCAATAATCAGTATTGGGGTAATATTGAAAAATATATGCATATACTACAAGAATTAATTAATAGAAATATTGGAAGAAAGTTGCAATTCTGAGAAAAATTCAGTGAAGAAAACATTTTAGAGAAAAAGGCAAGATTTTACACACAAAAATCTAAAAAAAATGTGAAAAAAACTTTCTTGACTATCATTAACATCAAATAAATATTTTATTTATCTATTTATTTTTAAAAATATATAATCATTAATAAATCATAAGTCCTAACCAATTATGATAATTCCTCTAAAAAATACAGCTTTACAAGTTTCTTTCCATTGCAACATTCCAACTTCAATCATGTAAATCATATTTCATGTGTGTGTGTGTGTGTGTGTGTGTGTGTGTGTGTGTGTGTGTACCGGGGTTCATTCCTGCCTGTGTGGTCACAGGTCCTGCCTGTGTGGAGTTTGCATGTTCTCCCCGTGCCTGCGTGGGTTTTCTCCGGGCACGCCGGTTTCCTCCCACATCCCAAAAACATGCATGGTAGGCTAATTGACAACTCTAAATTGCCCGTAGGTGTGAATGTGAGTGCGAATGGTTGTTTGTTTATACAGTATGTGGCCTGCGATTGGCTGGCAACCAGTTCAGGGTGTACCCCGCCTACTGCCCGTTGATAGCTGGGATAGGGTCCAGCACTCCCGTGACCCTAGTGAGGATAAGCGACTCAGAAGATGGATGACATGTGTGTGTGTGTGTGTGTATAGATATAATATGTACACGTACATGTGTGTGTGTGTGTGTGTGTGTGTTGGGGGCCAGATGGGCTGTGGTCCAGTGTTGTGCATCATTAAACACAGATGAAGGACAATACATAAGGCTGACCGCCCTCCGTCCTGGTCTCCATCCATCCATGTTGCTCCCTTTTCACCTGTCTCTCTCTTTCTCTAGCGCTCACGCCAAACTTTGGCTGCCATTTTGAAACACTAATGCTGTTATTATAATCCCTAATGCAACTTTATTAGGACCCTCTTTAATCGTTTTTCTCTCGCGCTCTCTTAGTGGTCAAAGTGCACAGAGGAAGGACCGTCATCATCACAAAAGATGAACTGGAAGGTGAGAATTATGTGTTATCATTACGGAGAATGTGTCGTTGAAATTATGTCATTAGGACTGCTGCAAAGCACACCATTAAAGCAGCACGTGGGCTCCCCGTACCCGTTGCTTGCGACCTAATACGTCTTCATATCATATTGGACAACGCGCCGCAGTAATTGATCGTTCCATTTCTCACAAGTGAAGACAATGAACAGTCCCCATTGGCGTCCTGTTAAATGCACATCATGGCTGCAGGCGCTGTAGATGTTGTGTAGCTCGTGAGAATGCATTCACGCTGTCTTTATCGCAGCGTCCTCCACACGCACATGTGAAGGTGAAAGCATGCACCAACTGCGTGTGCAGCTTCATTCATCACAGGCAAATTCTCTTTCAGGCTAATGAATTATTCATAAACTAGAATGGCACTCAGTGGAACAATCCTCATTTGGACCCAATTGCACACTACCTTCATACAGTATGCCACACGTTTGTGAGTAACAGTCTTACGAAAGAGTTTTAGCCACAACATGCACACATACATACACACACACGCCACATCTCAGTGCACAATTCAATCCCCAGTGGAACACCGTCATGATCCAGTAAGCACTAAGGAAGTATTATTTTTAAACTTGTATGACAACTGACAAAATATTAAATAATTTTTTGTTCTAAATATATAACCCCAATTCCAATGAAGTTGGGACGTTGTGGCTGGGCAGGTGGATCAGGAGCCATAAAAACAGGATACAATGATTTGCAAATCATGTTCAATCTATATTTCATTGAATACACAACAAATACAAGATATTTAATGTTCAAACTGATAAACTTAATTGTTTTTAGCAAATAATCATTAACCTGGAATTTTATGGCCGCAACACGTTCCAAAAAAGCTGGGACAGGGTCATGTTTACCACTGTGTTACATCACCTTTTCTTTTAACGACATTCAATAAACGTTTGGGAACTGAGGGCACTAATTGTTGAAGCTTTGTCGGTGGAATTCGTTCCCATTCTTGCTTGATCTACAGCTTCAGGTGTTCAACAGTCCGGGTTCCGCGTTGTCATATTTTACGCTTCATAATGCGCCACACATTTTCAATGGGAGACAGGTCTGGACTGCAGGCAGGCCAGTCTTGTACCCGCAGTCTTTTACTACAAAGCCACGCTGTTGTAACACGTGCAGAAGGTGGTTTGGCATTGTCTTGCTGAAATAAGCAGGGGCGTCCATGAAAAAGACATTGCTTGGATGGCAGCATATGTTTCTCCAAAACCTGTATGTACCTTTCAGCATTAATGGTGCCTTCACAGATGTGTAAGTTACCCATGCCAGTGGCACTAACACAGCCCCATACCATCACAGATGCTGGCTTTTGAACTTTGCATCCATAATAGTCCGGATGGTTCTTTTCCTCTTTGGCCCGGAGGACACGACGTCCACAATTTCCAAAAACAATTTGAAATGTGGATGCGTCGGACCACAGAACACTTTTCCACTTTGCATCAGTCCATCTTTGAGCGCTTGGGCCCAGAGGAGGAACATTGGCCTTAAACTGTTCGACTATTTTCTTACACACTTGTTCACAAAGAGGTGAACCTCTCCCTCGCCCCATCTTTGCTTGTGAATGACTGAGTAATTCAGGGAAGCTCCTTTTATACCAATCATGGCAGCCACCTGTTCCCAATTAGCCTGTTCCCCTGTGGGATGTCTCAAACAGGTGTTTGATGACCATTCCTCAACTTTCTCAGTCTTTTTTGCCACGTGTCCCAGCTTTTTTGGAATGTGTTGCAACCATAAAATTCAGAGTTAATGATTATTTGCTAAAAACAATAAAGTTTGAACATTAAATATCTTGTCTTTGTAGTGTATTCAATTAAATATAGGTTGAACATGATTTGCAAATCATTGTATTCTGTTTTTATTTATGTTTAACACAAAGTCCCCACTTCGTTGGAATTGGGGTTGTACATGTATATACAGTATACATATGTAACTTGACTAATGATCTTAAGCTCATCACGCAATTTACTTGTATATCAGATCAGTTTTCCCCATTGAAATCATTTGAAAGACGTTCTCTCTATTCCAGACAAATGTTATTTTTTCAAGGTGGTGTTTTAAAAAAACATAATTAAACATAATAAAAGAGAATGTAAAGAAATAAACTGTTTTTAGTAAGTGTGATTACGTAAAGTTGATACGCAACTGTATTATTTGTGTGTAGGGTGAAGAAGAAGCTGGGTTGTCACGAAATTTTGTCTCGCAACAAATAGCAAAAAAAAAACTGTCATATACTGCCCTGCAATCCCTTTATAGTAGCCTGGAGGGCGCTTTGTGTCCTCTCTCTCTCCCCCCTCCCCTCTCTGTTTTTGGCACCTGTCTCAAATCAGCCTCATCACCACCGGTATTTCAGCCTGCCTGTTCCAGGAAATCCTTGCCAAAGTATTGCAGCTACTTCCAGTGGTACCACGGCCCACTTATGTCCAGCTACACTGTTCCTCGCTTCACTTTTTTGACTCCTGTCTCTCTCCTCGTTTCCAGTATTTCCCCGTGTTCCTGATCCACATCATTCCTGCCGCCAAGCCAGCCGCCTGTCCTCTCCACTGTCCGCCACCTGTCCACGCCACTGCCTGCCAACGGACCCAGGACCACCTCCATTACCTTATTCAATAAACGGTTTATCACTAACCATCTGCCTCCGCCTGCTCTTGGGTCCAGCTACTCCCCACAGGTGACACAAACAAACAAACAAACAGACTAGGAGGTTGTTCGTACCTCGAAAAACTCATACTGGTAAATTGCGGCACTCGTAAGATAAGGCACCATGGTATATAAAATATTTTTAAAAATACAAGATTGATCCACCAAATATAATTGTGATTATAAGTAACAGGGCGGCACGGTGGAAGACTGGTTAGCACATCTGCCTCACAGTTCTGAGGACGGGTTCAAATCTCGGCCCCGCCTGTGTGGAGTTTGCATCTTCTCCCCGTGTCTGCGTGGGTTTTCTCCGGGCACTCCGGTTTCCTCCCACATCCCAAAAACATGCATGGTAGGTTGATTGGAGACTCTAAATTGCCCGTAGGTGTGAATGTGTGTGCGATTGGCTGGCGACCAGTTCAGGGTGTACCCCGCCTCTCGCCCGAAGATAGCTGGGATAGGCTTCAGCACGCCCGCGACACTTGTGAGGATAAAGCGGTACAGAAAATGGATGGATGGATATCAGTAACAGGCATTATCAACTAGCTTACTAAGCTTGAAAAAGCAATCCAGGGTGGTGTAATCAGTCCAGAATTTTTTTCTTCCCTCCGGATATGCAGTTTGTAATCAAAACTCATTAACATTATGGATTGTTTTTATGTTTTAATATTATACTGATTAACTTATTTTTTATACTTGTAGACCAGCAAGACATAACGGATTATGTTCGACCTTACAGCTTCCGCTGTATCACAATATTGCGTTTCAGTTGTATTTAAGTTTATGTATCTATTAGGGGTGCAACAGTATTTGTATTCGTTCCGAACCGTTAGGGTACAGACGTCACGGTTTGGTGCATGCAGTCACTCGATGAATATTCCTGAGTTTATTGCAGTATCTGTACTTCTGTCTCTGTTTATACAGACCAGCAGAGACAGTAACAACAGAAATGGCAGAGGAATGCCAGCTTTTACAGACAGTGCCTTACTCATGGTCCTAGAATGTTGTAGGGGGTCCTCAATGAGAATGGGCGCTGTCGCCTTGGAAGAGTGACCCACGCCGGCTCGGTTGACGGCCCGAACTCTGAACTGGTATCTGGCTCCTTCTTTCAGCCCAAACACCGGGTAGTGACAAGCTTTCTGAGGGTGCACGTTACAGCGCACCCACTGGCCCTGACTGAGGTCACACCTGTAAAAGACAGAGGGACAGATTAATGGCTCGCTGCAAACATAAAAGAGCACATCACTTTCAGAGTTTCACTTTATAACCCAGTGGCAAGGCTGCACAACAAATCTAAAGCGGTAAACACCGCGGTAAAGACCCGTAATAACTACCGTAAGTTGTTCAAACAAAGGGCCTACCAAACACATTAAAAACTTATTTCCAAAGATAAATGTGGGGCCATGATAAGGAAACTTTTATAACAATTTGTTGCCCCATTCGGGAAAACAAGGACAGATGAGCAGCGTTTGCACTCATGATAAGGCTGTTGCTAAGGAACTGGAGCGCTACGTTGTCCTCTCGCAACCTGAAAACAGTAATGTTTAGGAATGCAACAGCCCGCTCCAATTAAAAGAGATAAAACACAAACATACACAGTCCCATCATCATGCACAGACGAATGAGGGGATTTGCAGAACACTAAAAATAAAAACAACATACAAAGGCAAGTTACAAAGCAAGAGTGGATTTAAGACAAGACCAAATGCACCAAACGAACCTGCCTGATCGGTGTGCTCGTATTGTAGGAGCAGCGCCTGTTTCTCCAGCGGGAGTCTTTGATTCCGGTGTTCGCGGGATGTCGAGGGCTGATAATTATCTCTCGTACCATTCATCTCGTGAGAACTATCGCACCTGCTGCCCAGCTGCCATTAATCAATTTCCCCGAGAGCGATGAGGTTCCCACATTAGAGTCTTGCTTTTGTTAACTTGTAACACAGGGAATCTCTGGAAATACATACTAAATATATCTTTTTTAATATCTTCAGAATGGTGATGGATTTGTCTTATGTAGGTGGATAGCAATAGCTACAATCTGAGACTTGGATATTTAAGGAAGGCAAAACAATAAAGCAATGAAAACAACAATGGAACCATTTGGTAGTGTTAAAGGACTTTGTGTCTGAATGACCTTGGAATAACACTTTGCCAGAGGTGGACCGCAAGCCAGAAAACACACTTTCTCTTTAAGCCGACTTTCTCCAGGCTCGCTGCCCTGTGTTTAAGGCACTGATGTGGGATGTAAGGGTTGAAGTCGGCTGGTACATTTTGCCGGATTCCGAGGTAGGGTCACAGGTGGAACAGAGGCGTTTGAAGAAACTGTGAAGTTCAACACCTGAAAGTCACTGCCCAAAAAAGTAGTGTACAAAGTAACTTTCGCTGTCACACCAATGTTGGCATGCATGCAATTATGTGAACGCGTCAAGCCGCAACAGCTGTGTCAATATGTTTCGGCAAGTCCTGTCAGAAAGGGAGAGGGGAATAAAGGTTGGCTACATTGGACTGAAAACGCAACATTTTTTAAATGGTAATCTTTGAAAAATAATGGTGTGATCGTTCCCTTCTAAATGCATGTGAACAGAATATAATATTGGTATATTGGTAATAATAATATTGGTGCAACACAGAACTGTTTATGCAGATCAAGATAATGAGCTCCTTGTTTTTGTTGATCAGAAACAAAGAAACAAAAGGTCCCTTATTTGTTAGATTGTTTTCATCTAAACCTAACCCAACCTAACCTAACCTAAGGCGCGCTGTACAGAGAGCGACACGGTTGAACCTGACTGAACTGTAGTACAGTGTAGGCTACGGGGTTCGGCAACTAGTTTTTATAAGTGGCCAACCGTCGGCCACGGGTTTTGCTGCGGTTCACCATTTGCAACCACTAAATGGCGTCATAACGTCGCAGATGTAACAGCCAATCAAAATGCGTATGAGCTTTCAAACACACAAAAAAATTGTTACTGGGTACTAACTGTAAGCGATACCCAGCCGGCCGTCTCAGCATCGCCAAGCCGTACCAATACAGAAAATATATGTTGTGTTTGACAATAATACCGAACTATATTAAGAATTTCATACGTTCCGACGACAAGAAAGCCTGTCGCCGAAATGCACAGGTGCAGTCAGCGTTTTAAAATATCCACACGGTTTCCTTTATTCTTGTCCGTTTCCTCTCTTTTTAGCAATCTGCTTTTTGACAATTGCGCCATATTTTCGTGGTTCAATAAAAAAAGACAAAAAAATAAAATACAGTACAGTATACTGTAGTGTGAGTCGCCAGCTGTAATTTTATCGCAATGGTCCAATTTAGTCGCCACTTCAGGTTAAAAAAACAAGACATGTTTACGACATTTGTTCTTACCTCTCGATGTAATAGCCCTCCACAGGTGACGATCCATCAGCACTGGGTGGCTGCCAGGTCAGAAAGACGTAGTCCTTGTTGACATCAGATACCTGGACCAACAAGGGAGACGCAGGACCTCCGACCACTGTGGCGGATGCATCTGGGTTACATATGATAAGATAATAATCTAGTAAGAATGAGAGTATTGCTAAAGAAAAGGCATATGGGTAACGGAAGAGGACATAAATGGCAACCCATGTTATGTTACAAATTATATTAACACAGCTGGTAGATTGGACGAGAGAGAAATTTTTTTAGTGTTCCTCATTTAGGCATTGCGGACTGAAGTAATGGAATCTGACATGCTCCAAAACATTGTCTTGAGGCTTGGAGGGATAATATTTTCTTCTCCACCAATAAAATTCATCTAACACATCTTCCCGTTTATTTTCCTCCGGCTCCCATGTTTGTTTTTGGTCTCACGAACCTTCTATTTGTAATGCAAATGTGACTGCTGAATGGAGGCACTCACTTCAGATTGACTAATTAGTACCTCCAGCTCTTGCAAAGAACAGGCTTCATAACAAGGGAGACAGAGAGACTGGAGCCACATTTTCAGCATTTGAGGCGTCATTTGGGAGCTGTTGCTTGTCCTTTTCTCACCAATTGCTTTGCTCTCTGAGTAAAAAGGTACCAGACATGTTTTGATGTGAACGCTGCTATGAATGGATTGTTGGCAAAAAGTACAAGGCTTTCGAAAAAAAAATATATATAGTTGCAGTCCCCCCAAAAAGTTAAAAAGCCTGACTGATGGTGCAATTTCCCCATCTGAATGAATGTGCCGGCAGGAAATTAAAGCAAAACCAAATTCTGGTGGATAAACAAACTATTTGAGTGTAAAACACAATTTGCGGGAGGCGAGAAATAGTACACCCTGATATTTTGCATGCAAACACATATTTAAGTATGCAATACACGAGGTAGAGTGTGTGGGTAAGTGTTTTGAGAATGAGCTAATGCGATGTGACAACTATTTGGCCTCACATGAGGCAGCAGAGGAGTCCATACGATATGACCGCCTGCACCTTTGAGGCAGCCGAGACTCATTCACGAGCACATTTGTAAATACATTGCCAGTGATTTGGCTTTCACGGCTCGATCAATATCAAACGACGACCTTCACAAAGTGCCCCACTGTTGGGCTTTTATTCTTGACATGACCCAGTATCAATATTATGATTAGCATGATACGACACAAAGGTAATCAAACCTCAACCCCAGCTCCAGGCTAACAATACAATAGCGAAAGAATTGTCAATGGTTGATATATATTAAAAAAACATTTAATCAATTTCTGCATAAAAAGCCAGGAAAAAAAACAGTATGTGATGATCCTTTGGGCTGGTTGCTCGTTGTTTTGCTAATTGCCAAGTCAAAATGGCACTTCAATGATGTCATTTCTTCAAATTACAAGTCAGGAATATTATTTATTTATTTGACTCTCGCGTGCTGCCTAGATTCGTGAAGAGTATTATACTTTGAAACCACCCGTCAACAGCAGTAAAACCAATGTTTGTGCAGGTTAGAACAAGCACTGCACACATAATAACGTTCGTATGATAACTCTAGCATAACTGGAAAGGAGTCCGGCCAGAGACAGCTACACTGTAATTTTACAACAACATTACGAAAGACGAAGAAACCACGCAACACAATCCAGTTTTTCCAGTTCGCTGGTTCACCAATATTACAAACCATTATTTTAAAATAACATTATGACCTAATATTATCGAGTTAAGAGATAAAGGACAAACACAAACAATAACAGCCAGCCTGGTTGTCTAGGGCCTCAATCTACGATGACATTATGACACAGCTTCATATAAACTTCCTTTTTGCATGAGGTTTGAACAAGCGCTGCACACATTAGTTATATTAGCTTGCTAGCTCTAACACAACCGTAGACGAGTCCAGGCATAGACCACTAGACTGCAAATTTACAACATTACGGCATATTGTTGCATAAAAAGACCAGGAAACCATTGAAACAGACTCCAACAGATGTCCGGGCTTGTGCGGCAAAATTATAGACATCTAGACTATAATTTTATGAGAACTTTACAACATATTGTAGTGTCTAAAGGCTAAGAAAGCATGTAAACTCAATCCAAGAGGTTTCTGGGCTGATTCGCTAGCATTTTAGACAGCTAGCTACAATAACATTATGATATACTGTTGCGTAAAAAGACAAAGGAAACCCCGAAACCCAATTCTAGAGCAGAGATGTCAAATATTAAGGATCGTTTGTATTTGGTTAGGGAAATCACTGAATGCAAATGTGTAACTCTGACTGTTGTGGATATTTAAAAAAAAGAAAGAAAAAAAACATGGGTCAAATTACTCAAACAGGGTGAAAACGAGCAAAAATGTTTGGTAGATAATTGCCATATACTGTATGTTTGACAACAAATCAATTGCAGATGCGCCGCTGTGCGTGCTCATTCTGGCGTTCTCTCACAGTTCATTTCCGTTCATAGAGTGGTCACCGCTACCGAGGAGTTTAGTTTTCCCTCCGCTTAAAAACTCTTCAATTCGGCACAGAGTCGGGGGATTCACAGGCTTTCCCAGCTGCGGAGAGTGAAGCGGCCTCGGCAAGTCCCTCATACCTAAATGGGGAAGAGAAGCCTCGATGCTGGATGTTGGGGTAGCCCACCTCTGTGCAGACTGCAGTGGCCAGGCCCCCGCTTGGCGCCACATTGAAGCATATTACCGCAAAGTTAAGATGACGTGTCGATGGTCAATGTGTCCTGCAATTCACATTAGTTCTCACAGATACTAGCTGTGTTCTTCACCAATGCACGAGCTGCTAAGCCCACTTTGGTTGTCTGGCCAGCTGGACCAAGGAACCACAATAGTCATGCATTGTAGGGTCCTCACCTTCGACGTAGACATAGGCACTTGATTCCAGGATTCCATCCCAGGTCTTCAGACGGACTGTGTAAACTCCTTCATGTTCCTTGTATACAGCACTTAGTGTAATGGAGGCTGTGTTGTTTGTTGTCTTCATGTCCACAGCGCAAGACTGGAGCAGCTGTGTCCCTGAAACAACGCCAACAACTGATGCTTAGTTCGCGATCTAAAGGGTTCAGCTCAGTCTAGGGGCTTACCATCTCTGAACCAGGTGACGTCCCGCTGGAAGGGCAGCAGAGTCGAGGTGAATGAACAGTTCAGTGTGAGACTGTCGCCTTCTTTCACCCAGGTTGGCGGAAAAGTGGTAGCAAAGCTGGCTTGCTGCGAGGCTGGAAGGAGGAGTAAAAACCTTGTTTCCACCAACAGAAATGGGTGACCATGGTGCAGTTCGTACCGGTAATGTCTGATCAGGCTAGGCAGGATGGCACCAGCTTTGGTATCGAAATACTTCTATTGTACCACGGAAGAAGGTAGACTATTGTTGTTGACCAACAAATGGACAGCAGTGTATCTCACAAACCAACACCTGCCATTGTGACCCAACGAAGGGGTACTGAAAAGTGTATGTGTCAGGTATTTGGGGATTGTTAACAACTGAAACTCCATAAAATGCATACCAAACTAAACTGTAGTGCTTGAAGTAAGCAGGGCAAAATGTAGTCTGTGGAGATTCAATCTGAATCTGCGGGATATAGGCGCTCAGAACAGTAGGAAAAAGGTCCCATGATATTATTTAACTGTGACTGGGGGGGGACTTTATTCTTTAGCAGCAACATTTGTGATGTTAAGATGAAAGTCATATTAAAACCAAAAATCTTGGATGATAGTTAAGATCAGCTTGGTGTCACATATACTTCCTTTCCCATCAGGGTGTTAAGAACGAGGTGGAAAGGCTGTGGATATGTTTCAGACTGTGGGGAGGTCGGAAAGTGTATCCTGCTTGAAATTCAGGCAGTTTGCTGTTAAAACAGTCCATATAAATGTAAGAGAAAAACAAAAAACAAAAACAAAAAAACAGGGCCCACAATTGCAACAAGCTATCCCTTGCTTTGTTTGCGTATAGATCATTTAACTGTCAGCAGTCATGTTTGGTAAAATCCATTTTATATTAGCAATATCGGTGGCACGGTGGACGACTGGTTAGAGCGTCAGCCTCACAGTTCTGAGGACCCAGGTTCAATCCCCGGCCCCGCCTGTGTGGAGTTTGCATGTTCTCCCCGTGCCTGCGTGGGTTTTCTCCGGGCACTCCGGTTTCATCCCACATCCCAAAAACATGCATGAATTGGAGACTCTAAATTGCCTGTAGGCATGACTGTGAGTGCGAATGGTTGTTTGTTCCTATGTGCCCTGCGATTGGCTGGCAACCAGTTCAGGGTGTACCCCGCCTCCTGCCCAATGACAGGTGGGATAGGCTCCAGCACCCCCGCGACCCTTGTGAGGAGAAGCGGCTCAGAAAATGGATGGCTGGATGGATTAGCATATCAGCAATTTTATATTAGCAATATCAGAAATTTTGCGGAACAAACAAATACAGATAAACATAATTAGTGTAGTCTTATCTTCAGGCATTGTTTCAAATGATGCCTTCCGACTGTTGGTGGTTCCGACTTGTGAGTCAGAAACTACCAACATTTTGGAGCATTTCTGTGTTAAATCAATTTTTTTAAAAACAGATACACAAGTCCTAATTTCGAGTTGTGCGCCTTTCAGTGTAGTACCACAATGTGCCACAGCACGTCGAGCAGGCCTGAGCTCTCCTGGAAAAGATACAGTGTAATTAAGAGCAAGAATATGAGGCAGAAAAGTAATAGTCGTTGCCACGGAGCAGAAGAGTATAGGTCTGTGAGTCGCTATTGTTGTATGCTCTGTTTTTATATGTTGCTACTCTATGTGTTAAAGTAGCAGTTGGTTGTTGATTCAAACTTTGCTGATCAATTGCTAAAAATGTTACAATGACCAGAAAATCTGTTAATTTCTGTTAGCCAATTAATGGCGTTTCATGTTAGGATTAAGCTAGCGGACTTTCGTTCGACAAAATTATATGGTTACATTTTGGTGTTTAAATACCCATCCATCCATTTTCTGAGCCGGTTCTCCTCACTAGGGTCGCGGGCGTGCTGGAGCCTATCCCAGCTGTCATCGGGCAGAAGGCGGGGTACAACCTGAACTGGTTGCCAGCCAATCGCAGGGCACATACAAACAAACAACCATTCGCACTCACAGTCACACCTACGGGGAATTTTTTAGAGTCTCCAATTAATGCATGTTTTCGGGATGTGGGAGGAAACCGGAGTGCCCGGAGAAAACCCACGCAGGCACGGGGAGAACATGCAAACTCCACACAGGCGGGGCCGGGGATTGAACCCGGGTCCTCAGAACTGTGAGGCTGACGCTCTAACCAGTCGTCCACCGTGCCGCCGAGTGTTTAAATTTAAAATGTCGAATTCTTTGTTGTTTTATGTGTCAATTTTGCAGTAAATTTGCTTGCAGCAAGCACGATTTGCCGCTTACATGGAGAACGGCGAGTGAGAAAGTGAGAACAGACTCTGTGTTGTACTTTACAAAGTGTGTTTTAATACATTTAACTGTGTTTTGATATGTTTAAATGTGTTCAAAATGTGTGGGAGGGGTAAAACTATTTAGAAAAAATATGGTCTCTATATCACAGTTTTAAATGGGAGTTCACTATATTGTCGTCTGAGATCAGAGATTTTTGAATTCCCATTTTTCTGGAACAGCGCCTATGAAGTGAAATCCTTCTTATACACAGGGACAGGAACACAGATACAGGGAGGAGATGAGTGAGGCATTCCCTCAGGGAAAGCACTATGCAAAAGCCAAAGTTGTGACGGCTTGCGAATAGTGAACAATTCCTGACAAGCTACTACTTCAGCTAGAACTTGTCAAAAGCACTGAGGCAAAACTATCCCACAATTGTCAAAGCCCCGCCAATAGAATGAATCTGAGAAAATGTGGCATAATTTATTTGTGTACTCCACAATTGCAAGGATGTACGCTGTTTTAATAATCACCCCAGTTGGATCCTCGCTTGCCACCATTCAAAGGCTCAACCTTTCCCTCGCCGCTAGGATAAATGTGCCGCCATTGCGCTTTTGTTGATTGAGTGATTCCCCTTTGCAAGCTGTGATTGTTTCCATATGAGATACTAAAGTAGAAGTAACATTGTTTCGTAACATGCTGACAAAGCTCCATTCAAAGCTCCATAAGAGCAGATTTTATTTCTGTTGCAGTGATGTTGACATACAGTAAGTAATAGAAACGATGTTTGAAACATCAAACAATTTACTTCAACCGTGTGCGTGAATAGGGAATACCTTTACAATTTCGGTGCACCTGACTTAAGCAATCACGTTAAGGTACGACAAAAGACCCAGAAAAAGGCCCAGCACATTCAGGAGTGCAACCAATCAAAAATCATTCAGTGCAAATAATCAAAAATCATTCTGAACGCACCGACTTTGCTTTGTTTTATCACAGTGTTTAAAAGCCTAGTTTTGTTCAGTTTGGCCAGTCAGGTCAAAAAAAAAAAAAAGTTATTTCCATGAAGAGGAAAATATTGCATGTTTGAGAACTTCGATCAAGGAGTCAGGATTAAACAAAATAGCATTGTTGTCTGTTAAATTCTGTGAAATGAAATCTTCCTGTGCTTTTACTGTCGTGTAACCGATGTTGGATTTTGGCCTAATGGTATCTGTTATTGTGCAAAATTGAATGCTAAAGATTAACAATTCAGATTTTTCTGTCTTGGTGGATGTCTTAGCTGAGTGCCATTCTATTGCTATGGTGATGACAACTTGGGGTGTAACAGTATACAATAAGCATTTGTGTTTTTCAGGATGGAAGATTCAGTTCGGAGCTGTTCTCACACAGAACATTATGTAAAGGATAGGAAGTGGAACTACTTCCTGCTCTAGTCGCCGTAAACAAATACAGTTTAGCTCAGCCTCTGGCAAGCGGTTGTCACAGCCAGCGATATGCTTTGGCGCTGTCAAACTTGTTGATTGATTCAAAAACAGCGTCACGCCAATACTATTATATCAATGCAAAAATAAACTAGCAAGTAGCAAACACAGCTTCCAGCAGCAATTAAACTGCCTCTCCCTTAAGATGCTGCCAAAGCAATAAAAAATGCCATTGGTCTTTTTATGGCTTAATAATTCACTCTGCTCAACCCGTTTCTGTTGGACTTGTCTGCTTTGTTCATTTCTTAAAAAGAATAAAACGATTAATTTTCCACTTTTGAAAAGAAAATATTTAACCTATGATATATTATTAAGTTTATGTATTGTTTTATTTAAATGTCATTAAATGTATTCTGTGTATGCAAAATATAAGCACTTATGTTTTGCATTATATAAGCACTTATGTTTGCACCTTAAAACCAAGGTAAGTACTGAACAATGACTTTTGGCATAGCATTACACCCCTACAACAAACCTCCAAACCAAACGTAGTGATGTCAGTTCCCAGATATGAAAATAACTGATTGGATATGGAACACACCCCTGGTAAATGTCCATCAACCTTGCTTTTGTTCATTCACACGTTCCAAACATCATGTTAGGCCAAACAGTGCAGCAGCCAATATGCGAAGCTATATGACTCAAAGGGAAAACAGAATACACTCCCGGACACTGGGATTAAATATACATGTCTGACGCTGCAGCTCTGGGAAAAAATTCAATCCCAATGGTCTTACTTAAACCCTTTGAGTCCATGGACAAAACAAACAGATCTCTCTATCTAGAAGCTTGTGGAACATTAAAAGGATTAAATGAATGTAGACATTCATTAGAGGGATCTTACCCTGATAACGGGAATCGTCCAAACCAGCCGTGGCTCCTTTATATGCTGCGTGGTGAGGTATGACCAATCCAAAATGGAGATGCAGAAGCCAAGGTTCATATTAAGAGGATGAGAGGACACACAGGTCAATAATAAAGCGCAGGTATTCTACATGTCATTCATATCAAAACCACTTAATGTTCACGGGCAGCAGGAATGGAAATTAGAGGGATTTTTCATCAAGAACATGGACTGATGATGTTTAAACAATAGCAGCTTTGCTTTCAAAGACCAATCCATCTCAGCAAAGTGAGATACAAAAAGTCCGCATTAAAGAACATTACAATATTCGTTTCGGTGCGGCAAGGCCACGAAAGCTGTTTAAAGTCATTCCCGCCGCACACTGACTCTCTTCCATCTACCTTTTGAATTCATTATGCATGAGTGCTGCAAGACCACTTGTTATGTAATGGAGTTAGAAAGCTACTGCACTGTTTAATGTGAGAAAATGGCATATAATATAGGAGGGTCTGTAATAAAAGTTCCATGACTGGTGTCACATAAGATACTGTATATTTCAAATCTAAACTACAAACTATGACTTTTCCCCTTCATTGTGGGCCAGATGATCAACCAGCACGTCGACAAAGAGATCCTGCGACGTTTGCTTTGTTCAGTACGCATGCGAACACGTGGGTGCTTCACAATGAAAACGTGCCTGCTCACATTGCCCTGAGCATCTGACAGTTCCTGGCCGAGAAGAACATCGCCCACCGGAAGCAATCTCCCAACTCAGCTGACCTGGCTCCATGTAATTTTTTTCCTGTTTTCCCCTGATTTAATGGGGTCAACAAGGGGACCCGTTTTGAAACGTTGGACAACATCAAGATGGTCGTGACAACTGAGCTGTAGACGAATCCTTCCGGGAGTGTATGAAGGTGTGGCAGAAAAGGTTAGGAAAGTGCGCTAGCGCTAGACTCATGCGGGATTCCTTTGAAAAGCAAAACTTGTAGTTTGGATTTTAAATATGTATTTTATGTGATACCTGTCCTAGAACCTTTCTGACTCCCTTCGTTGACAGCATTCCTCTTTCCTAAAAGATCATCCGGTGTGATGTGGGAAATTATCCAATTCCACTTAACTGGTCAGAAAATTATTATTTACTAATGTATCCTTGCTGGTCTATGACAGCAACGTATAGTGAAAGGCACACACTGAGTATGCTCCTTTGAGGGTAAAGTGAGAAAAAAATCATCATGACTGTAGTTCAGTTCTTCCGAGATTTTTCTAATGGAAAATATTTGCTTTGGTTCAATAAAGGTTGGGAAACATTGTTTTAGACTGTACACCAGGAAAGGATATACATTTTACCTGAGAAATAGCATTGGCTAGCGTCACATCGTTAACAACGATGTGACGCTAGCCAATATTAGAGTTGTTTCAGAGAAGAATAGATTTCTCATTACTGTGACTCATGACGCATCAGACTTTATAACCACCCAAGATGGATCTGCCCGGCTCCATTTAACTAATTAGGAGTCTGATTCTAACTAGTTCTTTTTGAAGTTGTTTTAACTTCACATAACCAACACGGCGAATGGTTGATAAACAGCTATTGTTGGATGTCAAATGTCGTCACAATAAAAAACACAATTTTACCGAGTTCACCTGTCTGAAAGCTGATGATAACGCGGTAAGCAGCTAGCGGGTGTAGCCAGCGAGCCATAAACACACACCTACCTGCTTCCACACGAGGTTTAAAAGTTCGAAATGTTACATCACGTGATGATAATGACCTTGGAGAATGTCAACACCAGCTAAATGGTGAGTAAAATTTGCCTTTTTGTTACAGGACTTCTGTAATGTCGAGCTAACCATGATAAATTAGTGAATGTCGTTTAATGTAATTTAAATTTTAAATATATATGATTATTGATATTCTAATTATTTTATACCTCTATACTGTAGCTAATATTTGTTCTTTGATATGAAAAATCTCAAATATAAATAAGAATAAGAATAAGAATTATTATTATTATTATTATTACTATAATTCTAGGTGTATGTTTACAAAGATTACAGTACTGTACATTGTCTTTAGTGTACAGTAATGTACAGTCTGTGAGCGGGGTTAGAGACAAGGAAACCAAATCCTAAGAGATATGAGAATGGACAATATTAATTGTTTCAAGTTCAACCTTTAATATACCCATAGTATAACCCCAAAATATTTTTTCTTCAGCACTACGCTTAAAAATAAATGGCTTACAGTTGATTTGATTTCTGAAAAATCACCAAAAGTGCGAGGACACATGTACAGTATATCATCGCGATTTAACCAGGAACATGTGACGATTTTCCTGTTCGCTATCTTGTTGCGTTTTTGACTCTGTGATACATTGAGAAGTTTACCACCCTTCTTTCTCCAGTGTCAACCCCACAATGAGTCTCACCTGTGTCTGACTTCTACTGGAATCTTCATAACGCCGCTGTTCGTTGACAAGCCGGCTAGCTATCTGCCGGTGATCAATCTCAGGGCATTACACTAAGCACAAACATATGCAGATAGATGCGAATAGGTGTGTTTTCCAGAAAATTGTTTAAGTTATGTTTTAAAGACAAATGTGCGAGTCGGTGAGTTCTCAAATGGCGATTCGTGAGTCTGGGAGGGTTGACTGTATTCAATCACAAGGGGAGGTTGTGTGGCCTATAAATAGATTTTATTTAGCTTAATCTGCATTGTATTGAAACTATTTACATACTATATCAGAGTTACTCACAGTTCACCACGAGTGTGGCGAATGTTGTAGCTTCACCCAGGGGACTCTTGGCCACCACTTTGAACACACCGGCGTCATCAGGAGAGCATCTAATGGGATAGTATATGGTCCGTATAATATGGTAGGCAATTCGATCATTTATAGGGCATATTTCTTGAATGTCAGCATAAATAGACTTTCCAGTGACATACCGTCTGATCTCCAGGTAATTAAGACCAAACGCTTGCTGAAGGCCGTAATTCCATGGCATCTCAGGCTTTCTCAGCGGTTTACCATCTTTGTACCTTCAAGACACGATTAATCAACAATCGTTTCCGCACAATTAATTTAACTAATAAATAACACAGATTGTGATGATACCTAGTGAAACTAACGGGCTGTTATTATACTAGTGATGCTGTAGTGATTGTGATTCTAGCCATTCAGTATCCTCCATTCATTCCATCCATTTTCCGTACCGCTTATCCTCACTAGGGCCGCGGGCGTGCTTGAGCCTATTCCAGCTGACTCTGGGAGAGAGGCAGGGTACACCCTGAACTGGTCGCCAGCCAATTGCAGGGCACATACAAACAAACAACCTTTCACACTCACATTCACAACTATGGGCAATTTAGAGTCTTCAATTAACATACCATGCATGTTTTTGGGATGTGGAAGCAAACCGGAGTAGCCGGAGAAAACCCACGCAGGCACGGGGAGAACATGCAAACTCCACACAGGCGAGGCCGGATTTAAGCCCGGAACTGTGAACTAAGGCAGAACTGTGAGGCAGATGTGCTAACCAGTCGGCCACCATGTCGCCCCATTCAGAATACTAAGTAATATATTTAAACAAAGAAAGTGGAACTTTTAAAGATAAAATGTTTCAATGTAATATATTTGGCAGTAATTCAAGCAGGAATTTGACTCGAGGGGTTTTAATTTCTTGAGGAAAGTGTCTCTATTGTGCAATTTTAACGCTGTCCTCCATCTCTATTCCATTCCATCATTATGGTGAATATATATTACAAAACAGCTACCATCCATCCATATTCTATAGTGCTTGTCTTCATTAGAGCCCTTTTGCGACCGACTGGGTGGGAGGCGTGGTAAACCTTGGATTGGTTGTCAGCCAATTGCAGGGGACCATTCGCGCACAAGTATTCAATGAACTTACCATGCATGGGAAGAGCATGCAAACTTCACACAGGAAAGCCGCAGCTGAGATTCAAACCCAGAACGTCAAAATTGTGTGGCAAATACGCTCACCACTAGTGATAGTAATTATTCTCACTAGGGTCGCAGGCTGCTGGAGCCTATCCCAGCTATCTTCGGGCGGGAGGTGGGGTACACCCTGAACCGGTCGCCAGCCAATCGCAGGGCACATAGAAACAAACAACCATTCACACTCACACCTACGGGCAATTTAGAGTCTTCAATTAACATACCACGCATGTTTTTGGGATGTGGGAGGAAACCGGAGTGCCCGGAGAAAACCCACGCAGGCACGGGGAGAACATGCAAACTCCACGCAGCCGGGGGCGGGGATTGAACCCCGGTCCCCAGAACTGTGAGGTAGATGTGCTCACCACTAGTGATAATAATAACAGTCAATTTGATCCAACGAAGACAATCTGAATTTACTGGGTAGGTCAGCAAAGAGCAAAAAGATGAGCATTGCAGAGGATTGGACATGTATGAAACGTCTTACCACAGCGGCCTCAGGGGGTGGGTAGCCTTCGACCACGCAGGCGAGCTGCACCGTCATGCCCTCCCAGACAGTGTAAGCCCTTAGGGGCACGGCGAAGTCTGGCACCTTCTGACTTAGACGCTCCAGATACTCCAAGTGCTCGGACGCTTTCTTTTGTGCCTTAAGCATCGTAAAACCCAAATCCATTTGCACAGTAATGTGATGTTAAAATTGCAAGTACAGAATTCCCCCCCCCCCCCCCCCCCCCTCATTAGGAATTAATGGAAATGGCAACTGTATCCACCGTAAAACCTTTATTTATTTCAAAATAATATTCAAACATTCTGAACTGCCATACAAGTGTAAACACATACCACTATAATACTGCAACAATATTGCGTTTAAACAATAAAACCTTTTGTCTTAACTTCAAAGGAGTAATGCTAATTTATTAAAATGTTTACGTTTCACACGAAAAAATAGAAGTTCACAGCTGAGTCCTCGCATGATTCGTTTGGCACAGTTTTTACGCCGGAAGCCCGTCCTGATGCAACCCAGTCATTTTTTAAATCCAAACAAAACATGGTTATATTCTCTTTATACCTCTGTTGAAAAGAAGCTGTAAAAATACAAAGAAAAGCACACATCTTTGCATACTTACTGAACAAAGGGATAGGCTGATGTTATTGTCATGTCATGTACTGGGGTGGTTGTGTACAATATTAGAGGTGTATTTTTCATACTCCAAAATCCATCCATCCATCCATTTTCTGAGCCGCTTCTCCTCACTAAGGTCGCGGGCGTGCCGGAGCCAATCCCAGCTGTCATCGGGCAGGAGGCGGGGTACACCCTGAACTGGTTGCCAGCCAATCGCAGGGCACATACTAACAAACAACCATTCGCACTCACATTCACACCTACGGGCAATTTAGAGTTGTCAATTAACTTACCATGCATGTTTTTGGAATGTGGGAGGAAACCCGGAGAAAACCCACGCAGGCACGGGGAGAACATACAAACTCCACACAGCCAATCCTCAGAACTGTGAGGCAGACGCTCTCACCAGTCATCCATCATTCCACCCCCAAAATACAGTATGTCAAATTCAAATGTAAGATTTTGTATTCACAATTGATTTATGGAAACATATAAGACCAAATAAACTAAACCAAACCAAAAAAATCAATCAAAATTTTGCAGGTCCTATTAAGATCATGTAGATCAGTTCAGCAATTAGCTGTTTATGAGCAGCATTATGCAAAATTTGATGTTTTCTGATCTTGGCAGAGGTGTGTGAAAGAGTCAAAGAAAAATCAATAAAACTGTACTGCCGCTGTTTTCCAATCCAGAAAGTATGCATATTTTAACACTGCACACTTCCGGCAATAAGATGATTTGGTTTGATTTATTCATTTATTTTGTCAATCGGTAAGAATAAGACTCTACCAAGCTGGCATGATATTAAAAGTAAAAAAGTACCTCCAGAATTAAACTTTAGGGAAAACCCAGTAACAAAATTTTAAAAAAAAAGCCTTCTTTCACTATTTGATCAGTGTATTAGTCACAGCATTTACCTCTTTGCGAAGGGCCATTTTGTCCACACGGGTGCGTAACAAACGTTGGCTTCGGATCAGGCCCACCTCCAACTTCTCTGCCTCATTTCCAAACATTGTCCACTTATTTCGGTGGTCGCCTTCGTCGGCCGCTCGGATTTCCCTCAGGATTTCCCTAGTGGGACACAATTGCACAACAATCAAATGATCGTTAAGAATTCGCAAGACCCTCAGTTCCCCTTACTCGTGGTAAATCCAGAAATTAATGATAAAAAATGCCATGCTCCGCCCACATTCGATAGCGTGGGCTTTCGATTGGGGATTATTTGGGTAACTTTCCTAGTTCGGTCGACGTGGAAGCCCTGGAACTCACCCAAAATGACTGCTTCAAACCAAAGTGGCCGACTTCCTGTTTAGTTTCAAGCAAGGGTCATTGAGACTTTTTCATGAGTGCTATTATGATAGACATGTCCACCCAATTTCGTGTTGATTGGTTAAACTGGTGCCGGGGGCTGATTTAATGTTTTTCTCTTTCTTCCAACCTTTGAAGGGGCACTACTGCTTTGCTGGGTTGTGTTCAGGACCCTTAAAATACACACATTTTCACCAACAAGCACACACTTCCATGTAATTTATGACACGTTTTGTCATGAAACTGTATTTAACAACTTTTCCCATTAGGTAGAATTTTTCATCCAAACATTTAAAGAACTGGTGGTATACATAGTGTTTTTTTAGTTTCCATCTGATTTAATGGATCGTTCCCTCACTGTCCGTGATGACTAAAGAATTGGAGCCATCTTGAAATTAAAATATAAACCTTAAAAAATTACGTGGGGAAAAAACTTTTCAAATAGTTTCAACTGCCCAAAACATTTATTTCCATTGTAAGAGATAAAAAAAAAATCCATAGAAACATCCATTCTGAGACTTTTTGTGGTTGAATAAAAGTGCAATTTCACATTGATTGGAATGTATTTTTTGTTGTCAGCACAGTCCCTGACAAATGCTATTTCACAACATTTGACAGCTTGATGAGATACACACTCGACTGCTCCATTTCAACCGAGGTGTCATTTCGCACGAGCACCACTTGCACGCCACTTGAGAGATTTTGAAAGGTCGCCCTTTTTGCTCTTTCTCGTCATTCGAAAAATCTCGCGCAGGACGACTCGTTTCTCTCCAGGAGCCCTTCAGGTTCTTGAACGGTTCAGAGCTCGGTCGCATCGCCAGCTCTGCAATGCCTTCTTGCTTGATGGCGTCGGTGATGTTATGGCTGACGTTCGTGAGTGTGTTTGGTGAAAAGAAGCACTCAGCGTCTTTGTTTTCCTGGCAGAAAAGTGCGGTAGTGAAATGCTGTAGCTGGGGACTAAAGTGGTTTGACACAAAAATGATCTGTCACGGAAGGCTATTTATTTGACGGTGCGGTTACGGGCCCCCTACCGGACAGCCAGGGGGCTCCCAAATGCTCACGGCCCTGGGACAGTTACCCCCTTTGTCCCCCCTGATCGACGCCCCTGTACATTAGCAAAGGCCCGATTATTAGATGTCTCTAAAAGATTATCCTTCCCGATTATCCTGTGGCGTGTTTTTTTTTTTTTTTTTTTGCTGGTAAACTTAAAAAAAAAATAATAATTCTGGGCTAACATTGTCAACACAGAGTACTGTGATTGTGATGTTCTTCTACTCTTTTTTTCTGAGGACCCGGGTTCAATCCCTGGCCCCGTGCCTGCGTGGGTTTTCTCCGGGCACTCCGGTTTCCTCCCACATGCATTAATTGGAGACTCTAAATTGTCCATAGGCATGACTGTGAGTGCAAACGGTTGTTTGTTTCTATGTGCCCTGCGATTGGCTGGCAACCAGTTCAGGGTGTACCCCGCCTCCTGCCCGATGACAGCTGGGATAGGCTCCAGCACGCCCGCGACCCTAGTGAGGAGAAGCGGCTCAGAAAATGGATGGATGGATGTATTTCTAGCTGGATATCCTGTGGCACCATGCTCCCACTCACCTCTCCCTCTTTTTACTACAAAAGACTTGTCGTTTGATGGACGAGACTCACGATTGTCGGTGGAGATATAGCTATGTGTGTTGTGTATTGTGTTGGTCATTCTGGGCACAAATCACACTACCAGTAACAACACATATGACATTTATTTTCCTTTTCTTTTAATTGTTCAGTGTAGTGTCCCTCACAATATGTTAAAAAAAGGCTTCACTAAGCCAGGCATGTGAACCACTACACTACCAATGGTGTTTTTGAAATCTCTTCCCCAGTCAAGTGTTAAAACCTTGTAGAATTTGTGCCAGAATGCATTGAAGGCAATGCCCATTTTTTATTCTTCCAGACATATGAAGAAAAATGTTCCCAGACAACCTTTAAGGCCTTGATATTTAAGCAAGAATATTTAAGCAAGAATAAGCGATTCTAGTGGCCCGTGATGACACTTCAGTAATACATTTCATGTTGTTTCTCAATGCGCCTCCCCATCTCTGTTGTCGTCCACATGCAGCCAAGCACGTTCACTTAAATATGCATAAATAGAACGTTTTAATATGGCACTCTCGTTGCCATGGGCGTGCGTTTCGTGATCTAACTGGTGCTTAAATATTCACAAACGCAGCTCTGATCTACGAGGACCACTCTGGCATGAAGGGCTGAACAAATAGTTGACATAATTGGCAGCAAAATGCACAAACAGCAAAAATCCACATGATGCTCATGTGTGCAAAGCCACTATCCAAAAAGCAGCATCCCTTTAACACTGTTTATGACCTTTCCTGTCATGGCCTTTTTTTTTCTTAAATCAAGTATCAGTCTGTCAGTTGTAAAGCAAAAGCCCATCCAGCCTGCAGGAGCAGGAATGTTTATGGCTTAATTTCTGCTCCGGAGGACATTTTTAATATTTATTAGCAATGTGAGGACAGCTCCTGTCAAGACAAAACATTCCCGCATACATCTGTCAATCCAGCGTTCCACCTCAGAGAAAATAATGCAAAAAAGCCATTTGGAGATACACTGACTACATTTACGTGCGCAAATTAAATTAAATTCTTGCTGCTGACATACTTCAGTCTCTCTACTTTTTCCAGTTTACCTGCACTGGGGTTACATACAATCTTTGGCCAAACTATGGCTGCCTCCAAACACTAGGTGGCGACTGTGTTCCTTTTCAGTTTGTGTACTTGGCCCTGAACATAACCCCTGCGATAAACAAGGGATTACAGTACATGCCAGAGAATTTGGACCCGCGGAAGTAAAGAGGTGTCAATCCAAATTATAAAGAGGCTAACACAGTCAGATTAGGGTATTCACATGCATTTTAAAAGTTTGGTTTCAATTGATTTATTGCCGTAGTACTTGATTTTTTTTTTTTTTTTTTGTGCATGTAGCTACACATAATGACTGGCAACCATTGAAAATGACCTGCCTCACACTTGCTATCCTTCCTCTCTTAACCTGAATGTAGTCAGTCCTCCAGGGATTTTGACAGGTGGAGGAATCCAAAGGTGAGAGCTAAGAGCATGAGCCCGAAAGGAAATTGGGGTTGGGATTGGTCGACGACAGCCGCCGGTTTGGATGATACCCTCACACAATCAGAAGCCAAGTTGGCCACAGAGCTTTGCTGCAGCTGAGGCTCATTACTGTCACATTTTGTCTTTGGGGGGCTTGAGATGTCATACTCAACGACATGTGCCCACTCTTCGCTCACCTTCGGCAACTCAAAAATAACTGCTTGTCTTTTTTAGCCGGCTGCGTGACAGTTTATCTGCTCATAGTTTTGCAAAATGAGCTACATTCATTGTACAATCCGAGGTTCCTGTCCCTAAAGGTGCCACGCACTTTGACATATCCCATAGGGATAATTATTCGACTCCTAAGTAACTATGCATTTTTTGAAAGGCCAAAAAGGGTTTTCTGAATTTACAGTGACCTACTATGCATCCATCCATCCATCCATTTTCTGAGCCGCTTATCCTCACTAGGGTCGCGGGAGTGCTGGAGTGTATCCCAGCTATCTTCGGGCAGGAGGCGGGGTACACCCTGAACTGGTCGCCAGCCAATCGTAGGTGACCTACTGTAATACCCTTAATGCTGCAAAGATGCCTTTCCCCCCAGAGAGTATAGCAAAAAGACAACAGGTATTGAAAAAGTACATGCCATCTCCTTTTGAGAACGCTGAGTACGTCTTTTGTTACCAGGACAACGGGGGGCAGGGATGGAGGTTTTGCATCTAGGCGAAGGGCTACTCCTTGTGGAGCAGCAGATTTGAGTACGAGGAAAGAGATTTAAGTGGACATGTGTTTGGATTTTGTTGTTGTTTTTTTTGGTGCAGGAGGCATAACTGCCTCGCCACAAGTCTACTATGAAAACAAACACAGTGCAGCTCAGTCTCTGGCTAGCCTTTATCATGTTCAGTGATATGCTTTTGGTAGTATGTCGAACTTGTTAACTCATGAAACGGCTTTCCAAAACTGAGATTTTTGCTTTTCTCTTGCATGCCTAATGATTTCAGATTGCAATAGGCACCGAAAAAAAAAAAAACCTGTCCCCTACTCATATCTGTTAGTCATGGCAATTGCTAGTTGAGGTCTCAGAGTTTCAGACCACCTCTTTTTGGATCGGGGAATCTGACACATATAACAAGCAAATGCGATGTGGCCTATTACTGGTACTTATCATTTTTTCCTTTCTGAACTTTGAGAGAGAACTACGGTGGCGTAAATGGATCAAAAAGGCTCAGCTACTGTACAAGACACGTGCGACCTGGACAGCAGACATTCCTGTGTTAAATTCAATAAAGAGGCAGTGGGTTTCTTGTCTGGGGTTATTTTTAGATCTATACATGACAGCTGAGCAGGGATTCCTGTCCTCCTTCCATGATAACAAGATGCATGAAAAGTAAAAAGTGGAAGCCATACCCCATCCCCCAGAACAATAAACAAATCAACCTATTCTCCGTCATTCATATTTGACAGACTCTCAGTGGGAAAAGAAGTTTAAACATGAGGCAGGGCCAATAAGAAAAGTCTAATCAGGATAATGCGACAGCTGTGCCCAATGACGCTACGAATTAACAAGAGACGAGATGACCAAAAAAAAAAATGGTGTTAACGTCACAAGTGGAACAAAAAGTACTCGTGTACAGGTAGAAGCATTATGAAAACACCCCCTAAAAAACTAGGCTTTGTTTTTGACGCCTTCAAATTAGATTTTTAAATTACGCACATACAATTTGCTTTTCAAATCATATTGAATGGGAGCAGGGAAGTCCAGCGGAATGGCGGTTGGCATCACAGTTCTGAGGTTCGGGGTTCACAGCTCCGGTCTTTCTGTGTGGAGTTTACATGAGCTCCCCATGCTGAGGTCAGTGAGTTTGAATGGCTGTCTATATCTATAGGGGCCTACGATTGACTGGCAACTGCTTCTGTCATCACAGGTTGGCAGGGATAGGCTCCGGTTAACCACAATTCTAATCAGGACAAGTATTATCCAAAATGAATGTATGTATGGATGAATGGGAACATCCATTAGCGCAAATGAAAAAGGGTCTGTTCAATGACTCCTCGGAGTGTCATTTTTGGTGAATAAGGACATGTGTCTGCAAGCTGGCCTTCCGGAGATGGATGAGGGTGGAGGAAAAATCCTGATTTCCGATGTTTTGTTGAGACGTAAAAGGAATGAAAATCCAGCAGTAATTTCATGCAGGGTGAAGGACCAGAGGATTTGAATGCAGTCAAACGTTGCAAAGTAGCGAGCGGAGAGCCATACGGTGATCACCCAGGAAGGAAGTCATCTCTCTCACTGGTTTCCATTTGGCGTCCACAAAAAACCTTTGCAAATTGAAATACAGAATGAAATTATCACCCCCACCCTTTCCTGCCCTGGCTTTGATTGATTTGCTGATTGAAACGCAGCCACCAAAGCTTTTGAGAAATGTTTGTGCCTGCCACCCGAGTAAAATCTCCAACTGGGTGCCACCACTTCTTATCTATTGTGCTTATTTGTCTGCACAGTTTTTTTTCACTTGTTTTTTTTAAGATCCAGAATGTGGTGCATGCTATTATTTATTTGATTGCATTCTCTTTGTGCCGTGGAAGATTTTTTTAGACATGTTGCTGATTCTTTCCGACTTGGATCAATAATGACCAGCTGTGCCACAAAGTACATATTTGTATCTGTGTGATCACAGATTTTAATATTCTTAAAGAGGACATATTTTGACATTTTCTTTTCATAATTGAAAACAATTGCCAGGTGTCCTAATAATGCCCAAATACCCCAAGTTTCAAGAATAAAATGACACTTTTGACCCTCCTTTTTTTTTTTTTTTTTTTTTTTAGCCAACATTGAACTCTGGTTGGAGGGTTCGGTCCTGTCAAATGCAAATGAGCCTCCCTCTGAGAACGATTTTTGTTACCATGATGACCGGGTGATAACTCAGGGTTGACAACAGACACTCAGAGACACAACTACACGTGCACTTAGGCAAGTACCAACTTACTTAGTTTTTGGAGTTGCAAGCTGTTGTTCTGTTGATTTTTTTTTTGGTTTGTGTTGCGAGCTAAAATTTGAGGTACAAGGGAGCTCCAGGTATGTGCTCAAGAGATGGCGGCATAAATTACCACAACATCCGCCCAGCATCCCGTATCGCATGCACAATTTGAGATATGAGTAAAATAAGTTTCGGGTTCAGTCAGCCAAGGTACAGTTGTATTTGTATACCAGCAATTTCCAACTTTCCGTAATGTTTTTTTTTTTTTTTTTTTGCTGTCGAACAAACACATAAACAGAGCCACAGCCACTCAGACCTTCGCTCCAAAAGTTCCAGGCGAGTATGTTCAATAGTACAATTGAAACAGGAGTTCAGAACATTCATCGATTGATTTATAATGGATAATAGAAACAGAAAATGTAGAAATGCCCATCCCTGTGAGATATACCAAACACATCAATGACACCCTCGAATTGACCGTATCTCACCATGTTCCGTGGCGGGGGAGGTTTTCCATGTTCAGGATCTCCTTAACAGGCATCACGTCAGCGGGGATGATGGGAAAGATATCAGAATATGGGACTTCATCGTCACTGTTAAATAGAGAGAATGAAAGTGAATGTAGCTTGGATATCATCAGACGACACATTGATCTATCCTTGACACTTGAGCCTCTTTCTGCATCAGAACCGTAACAGAAGATACAAGTTTATGGTCAGATAGTAAGATCGTATCAGCGGCAACAACTACTCTGACATAAAATCGATGTCAGACGGCAACAGTTGCTTTTAACGGAAAACGGCAGGGGAATTTAATTACTTCACACCCCTGTCCCAGCATTGCCACACACATGTTGTCATTCCTTTGTTACGGCTTTTTGTGGTTCAATAAAATAATAATACAGTACAGTATATTGCACTGTATGTGGAACCTCAAAACCCGATACAGGGTCACAATTTTTCCGTTGCAGCCCGTCGGTAAATGTGCGATGTATAGCTTGATGTGCCGCAAATGGTTGCCATCTGTAATTTTTTTCGCAACGGTCCACTGAAGTTGTGTTCGAATTCTGTTACAATACGCCTCTGATACCACCTTCTAAGGCTGAATATTCACAGGACAACGTTGTCCCAAAATTCTGTGTTGGTTTCGTTTATACATAACAGCAACCTGGAAAAAAAGATGGAAAACAGTAGTTGGCATGTCATCCTCTCATACAGTATTTATTTGACCATGCTCTCTTCTGCCACTAGAATGCAGGGCAAAAAACCTTGAGGTTTAATTTCTTCACACGCTCCTTGGTGTACTGTTGGAAAAAGTGACAACTCTTATCTTTGCAGACAATAAGGAGCTTAAAGGGATGATGTTTTTTTGGGGGGGTGGAAACTCTTGTGACAAACACGCAAGAGTCAACAAAGACGAACAAAACAACCTAAAGTGTCGGTGAGAGTTTGACAGGCAGGCGTTCTTTGAAATGTCAGCAGCACCAATACCCTGTGTCAGTGTGACACGTGCAGATAAGCCAGCGAGGAGAGTTGGGTAGTAACCAGCTACATTTACTCCGTTACATTTACTCAAGTAATATTTTGGATAAATTGTACTTATCATAGTAGTTTGAATGCACCATGCTTTTTACTTTTACTTGAGTGCTGTATTTATGGAAGAATAATCAATACTTTTACTTCAACTACAATGATCAACATGCTGCTCGCTACTTGTATTTATCTATTATTGCGTGTGCGACCTATTTTTAGACCTCATCTTCGACTTCCGCATAGGTCTCCGTTGCGCCCATCCAACGTGATCACTATGGTCATTTGAGTCCAATTCACCAATCAGACGGCACAATGGAGTCACATGACCGCACACAAAGCCTTCGCGGGCCAAGCAAAATGACTCATTTTGTGGAAAAAAACCAGTGTCTTTACAGACTCCGAAAAACAACAACTTTATGATGCCGTGTAGTCTTGCGTCTGCCCAAACGTGGATATTTCAGCCCACTTCTAACTGGAGAAAACACCTTGCGCTAAGTTGCAAATGTTTCTGTTGTTGTTGTGGCAGTGCATGTGGCAACGTCAGTCATGCTTCTTGGGGATACGTGTCATGCTGTCATCTTAATCTCTCTCTCGCTTGAGAGAGAGATTACGCGCACACACACTTAATGCACTTAAAAGCAGGTGTGTGTGGACTCCCATATGTTATTAATTTGTATTTCATTTGACATTCATGCTCTGACATTTGACATTCATGCTCTGATTTTTAAAACAATCTGAAGTTACCCACCACTTACTCTTTATTTGAGTATTTTTTTTAACTGAATACTTTCTTACTCTTACTCAACTAAATATTTGGAGGTCTAATTTTTACTTTTACTTGAGTCATATTATTCTAAAAAAACAGTACTCTTACTTAAGTACAATATTTGGCTACTCTACCCACCTCTGCCAGCGAGTGAGTGAGCTTCGTTGCGGTTGCGTTGCTGGTGTTGTTCACCAACACACGTTTTCAGAGCTATTACTTCGGAATTTGCAGATCTGGTCCGCTCCACCGCAAGCCAGTCTGTGCTTTTCTTTGTACACGTATTGCAAATTAAGCCTTCCTTCTTGAGAGATTAGTGTTAAGGACACCACGTGGCACCTTTGTCATGTTACACGACATTTGTTTTAGCCTTCCTCTTCCACTAGAAGCCTTATCTCCTTTTGTGGCGCAAAATCAAATCCACTGCAAGGCCTGTTTTCACTTAAGTGAGATAAAGCTGACGAGCATGTTCCTCTCATACACACACACACACACACACACACACACACACACACACACGCACACACACACGCGCACACACACACACACACACACACACACTCAGAGTCTATAGGGAGATTATATAATACGGTAGAACAGGGGCCACTGATATGATCACAAGATGGTTAAGACAATAAACCTCAATTTCTATTTATATCATAGTGACAACTCTTTTATGTATGCTATGTGCTGGTCGTTTTGCTGGGGATTCTATCTCCGCAGTCATGCAGAGTTGTCAAAGGTACTCATACTCTGTACTTACAGTAAGTAGAGGTATAGACACTTGTGTAAAAGTAGAAGAACTGACTCATCTCATTTACCTAAGCCAAATTTAAAAGGTACAGACTCTGAAAGTACAAAAGTAAAATGTTTTACTGTCATTTGTTTACAATATGGCGGCACGGTGGACGACTGGTTAGAGCGTCAGCCTCACAGTTCTGAGGACCCGGGTTCAATCCCCGGCCCCGCCTGTGTGGAGTTTGCATGTTATCCCCGTGCCTGCGTGGGTTTTCTCCGGGCACTCCGGTTTCCTCCCACATCCCAAAAACATGCATTAATTGGAGACTCTAGATTGCCCGTAGGTGTGACTGTGAGTGCGAATGGTTGTCTGTTTGTATGTGCCCTGCGATTGGCTGGCAACCAGTTCAGGGTGTACCCCGCCTCCTGCCCGATGACAGCTGGGATAGGCTCCAGCACGCCCGGGACCCTAGTGAGGAGAAGCGGCTCATAAAATGGATGGGTGGATGTTTACTATACCCGTTTTGATAACTTGGCACAACCGGAAAAACAAACAAACACAAAAAACCTCTCTGCATACTAAACAGCTTCCCTTATATACAGTAGTAACTTGCAGAGTGCTTGTTCGGAGAAGAAGAAAAAATAACAACAACACATTCCCATAGCTTTGCTAGCGTTGAGAACAGGCAAAAAAAACAAAACAAGATGCTAGATTAGCTAACGATAACAACTGAAAAAATACACCTGACCTGTTTGTGTTTTTGGAGAGCAGATGAACAATCTTTGAACACCAAGATCTCAATCAATCAGTCAATCAAGATCACAATTGTGGTTGTTATGTTTTGACTTTTTTTTTTTTTTTTAACACCATGTAGTCACCAAATACAGAGCAGAAAGTACAGTTGTCTTCTTTCAAATGTGTGGTATAAAAGTAAAAAGTCATCAGAGGAGTAAATTTATTTTATTTGTATTTAACCTGGCGGCACGGTGGCCGCACAGTTCTGAGGACCCGGGTTCAATCCCCGGCCCCGCCTGTGTGGAGTTTGCATGTTCTCCCCGTGCCTGCGTGGGCTTTCTCCGGACACTCCGGTTTCCCCCCACATCCCAAAAACATGCATGAATTGGAGACTCTAAATTGCCTGTAGGCATGACTGTGAGTGCGAATGGTTGTTTGTTCCTATGTGCCCTGCGATTGGCTGGCAACCAGTTCAGGGTGTACCCCGCCTCCTGCCCGATGACAGCTGGGATAGGCTCCAGCACCCCCGCGACCCTAGTGAGGAGAAGCGGCTCAGAAAATGGATGGATGGATTTGTATTTAACCTTTATTTAGCCACAAAAAATCTCACCGAGATAAACATGTCTTTTACAAGAGTGTCCTGGTCAAAATAGTGAAGGACAGATACCTGAGAAATCTACTTACAGTGTCTTGAAAAAGTGTTTATTTCCCTTGAACTTTTTCACCTTTTGTGACCTTACAGTCACACATTTGAATCTAATTTGTTGAGATTTGATGTGATAGACCAACACAAAGTCGCACATAGCTGTGTAACGGAACTAAAATGATATACGGTTTTTAAAATGGGAAACGCATAATAATCAGAAAAGTGTGGTGTGCATTTGTATTCAGCCCGCTCATACACCAAAATACCATCCAGTGCAATCAATTGCCTTCAGAAGTCACCTAATTAGTAAATAGACTACACCTGTGTGTAATTTACTTTCAATACGTCTCTTCTGTGAAGGCCTCAGTAATTTGAGAACACTAGTGAACAACAACATCATGAAAAACAAGGAACTCACCAGACAGGCTAGGGATAAAGTTGTGGAGAAGTTTAAAGCAGGGGTAGATAACATATTTTAAAAAATAATATCCCAATCTGTGAACATGTCAAGGAGCATTGTTCAATCCATCATCCAAGAATGGAAAAAGTATGGCACAACTACAAACTGACCAAAATATGGTCAACCACCTAAACTGATCAGGGAGAGCACTGGTCAGAGAAGCAGCCAAGAGGGCTGTTGTCACTGTGGTGGAGCTGCAGAAATCCACAGCTCAGGTAGGAGAATCTGTGCACAGGACATCTACAAATTCTGCGTCCCACAAACTCGACCTTTATGGAAGCGTGGCAAGAAGAAAGCGATTGTTGAAAGAAAGGTGTAAGCAGTCCCATTAATGGTTTGCTACAAGCCATGGCACCTCAAACATGTGCCAAAAGGTGATTTGGTGAGATGAAACCAAAGTTTTTTTTTTTTTTTTTGGGGCCTAACTATAATGCGCTATGCGTGGCAGAAAACTAATATCGTTAATATAGTCGAAGAATTCCTCAGTATATACTCAAATATAGCTACCCGAAAAAGCTACTTAAGCACTTAAATCAAAAAATATTTGTACTTTGTTACTTTTCCACTACTGTAGTAATGTTATGATAAGAATGCATGCAGACTGACACTCTCGCAAACAATAGACACGGGTGTAAGCCTACACCGAAGCGCCAGCATGTCCATTTAAAGCATGCAACAACCGAGTTACAGTAGCTGACCTTTGCAGGCCTCCGAACAAGAGGGACCTTTTGTAGTAAAGGTCAAGGTCTTTTGAGGCATCCTTGTAACTGGAGAAGGAGCCCCCCCCCCCCCCCCCCCACTCCCTGAATCCATAGATGCCCACTGCATTTATAGCATTTTAATTAACCAGAGGCGAGATATTAAGATTAATATTAAGGTTTTAAGACCCTGGTTCAAACCCATATTGAAGGGTACTACTCGTCACTTTCATGGCAAATGATGTCAGAAGTGGGATTATCCACAATTGGACAATTAGATATGATTCATAAAATACTTGTCGGCTAGTCACAATTGCTTTCAACTCAACAGGGCGGAAAGAGTAGCAAAGTGGCAAAGGTCAAACTTCACACCTAGTGGTTGTTGGTACTACCCAATATCAAATGGTGTCAGAAGCAGGAGGAAGGGTAATGCACAAGGAGCATTGGAATGGGCCAACTGTGTGTAGAAATGCGTGGGCCTGCCTTCAGAAGGCAATTGATTGTATTGATTTGTGAAAAAATAAGAAATTGACGACATTTGAGTTTGCGTATCAACAGTGACAAGATACAGTATATATGTATTATTAAATATGACATTTAAAATAATTGTTGGCAGCTACTATTGCTTTCAACACAAGGCGGGAGAAGTGAATGTGTAATTCAATGATACATAAATCCTCAGCGTTCCATAGCAGATGGTGTTAGAAGTTGGACGATGGGTTACTCTGGTGTTGTGGTCAAGTTTTCAAACCCAATTGATTCTAGCTCAAGTTCTGGTTGAGATTCCTACTCAAGAGTTAAAGGATGTCAAAAGCGGTGCCGTCAGTGGCGTGCCCATTTGGAAGAACCCTTGCATATTAGTGAGGGATTGCATAGGCTATGCTTTGCAAATTTGATTTTATTTTCTTGACTAAAAGTTGGGGACTAAACACTCTAGTGTGGCACAAATGTCTCGTTAAAAAACGTGCTGTTGTTTCGTTGTGAAACAAACGGAATCCCATATATTTACTCAGGTGCAACAGCCAGCTTCTGTTGCCAGCTTCTAAGCCCCGAGGCGTCCCTTTCAACCGAGCCCCTCATTTTACAAATGGCTATGCAAATCCAGATGCCACTTCTCGTTTTTCTTTTTGTTTGCGAGCCTGGGAAATGTTCCTCGTGTTTAATCATGGCATGCACGAAACAACTTCTGCTTTTTTTAGTCTTATTTTTGCTGCTTTCTTCTTTATATAGACTCCCTTTGAGAGTAAGCTGAGAGGCCGAGGCCGTTGAATTATGTAGCGCGCAGCCCGCGGCCCCTCGCAGTATCGCTCCAGCACGCCGACGCCGTTGCATGCATATAAACGACTGGCAAACAAACACACAAGCGTGCACGCTGCGTACGCTACCTTGTATTGTTTGCGCTTTGCCAACATTAATAACGGCTTCCTCAATTTCACGCAAAAAGGGGAAATAAGAAAAAGAAGAAAAAATGCTGTGCGTGTAAACAGCGAGACGAGTCCAACAAGCGCTTGCTTCTTAAATCAAATCTGAAAACCTTCCACCGAGGAGGAAATTTCACAGTACTACCTCCCGCTATCATGTCTGCTCCATAGTTTTTGACCGGAGGCGCATTGTCTTCGGGTTATTCGCCTGTCCGTCACTTTCCCGTTTGAAGCTCATCTCAGGCAGGCGTTCAAGCTATGTATTTGAATTTGCCGTTAACGTTCCGTGGCGCCTCAAAGTGATGCGAAAGAATTTAGGTCATCAAAAAGTCTCAGGTTTCACGCAGAGGTCCCCCAAAATGGCCATGCAAAAAATCGGCCCAACGAGGGCTCGTATCTCGTTAGTTTGATCATACTACTCATTACTAACCCTAACCCTTACACCACCTCAGATACGACTTCCGAAGGCAGAAAATTGCAGACTGTGAAAAGTATCAGGTGTTAAATTAATTTCCCCATCTCGGAATTGCAGAATATCCGTCCACAAAGGCGTGAAAAAGTCAGAAAAAATTGCACTATACAAAATGTTATGTGTCTGTATGTGATCTTGAATATACAGTAGTCTAGTTCAGTCCTTCTCCAAGTGTGGTATGAGTACCACTACTGGTATGTGGGTTCTCCCGTGGTACACGAAATGATCAACGCTTAAGTACGGTTCAGTTGTATTGAACTTCTTACTGCAATACATTTGCATTCAATCAGTTTTTGTTTTGTATTTTTCTATATTTAAATGCAGTGTTAATGTTCAAACTGTGCCTAATGTTAGAGTGACTTGCAATGGGATTCAATGTACTTTTTAGGAATAAAACCTTTTCCTTGTTTTAGATGAATTCTTTGGCCTGCTACATGATTGTATGTTAACGGTGTTCATGATGGTGGTACTTGGAGGGCCAAGAATTTGTTTTAGGTGGTAGTTGGGGTCAAAAGTTTGAAAACCACTGCTCTAGTATGTTTTGAATATGTTGTATGCAGTACAAAATGTCCTACAGGTGGGTGGGTGGAAGCACATGGATTCCTGGTGTTCTGGTGTGTATAAACACTAATTGGTGTGGTACCTGGAGGTGAAAGTCTTCTTGTTACTGCGTGAGGACACCTTCATGCTGTGAGACATCCGGGATGACTCCTCCTCCCGCTCTCGCCACATTGCCGTCTTGGTTTCCATGGTAACTCCCAACAGGCACCTGTCGAGGTACGTGGGAAGAAAGTGTTTCTTTGTTCTGAAGATACCTAAAGGCTACTTACTATACAGTTATTGTTCAGAGGTGGCCTCATTTTTTTATTTATTTTTGCTTATGATGGCTGGTAATACAGTACATTTTAAGCAATGCGCGAGAGCCAAGTCTACGTATGTTAAATGCTAACAGCAACATTCAAACATGAATCATTTATAAAGGGGCACAAGTACGGTTGCAAAAAGGGAGAAAGAAATTCTGTTAAAATTCACAAATTGTTCTGTTAAGATTCTCAAAATATGTTACAATTTTAAACAAATTGTTAAAATTCTGAAAATGTTTTTAAATTTCTACCTTTTATGATTTAATGTTTATTAAAATTCTCTAAAGGTTGATTAAAATCCTCAAAAGCCTTCATTAAAATTCCCTACAAATGCATTAAAATGCTCAAAAATGTTTATTGAATTTCTGAAATGTTTTTTAAAATTCTCAAAATATTCTGTTAAAATTCTCAAAAATTCCTTCAAAATAATCCCAAAGGATCTCTTCACCTTCTTCACATTTTCCACCTGCATCATGAATCTTTAAACTTTCTAAAATGTTTGTTAAAGTTGTTAGTCACATTTTCTTCACTGTAAGAAAAATGGTTAAAATTCTCAATTAATTGAATTCATTTAATTTCTATGGGAATTGACTCATTGGGTTCTACTTTCATAGAGAGTGCAAATGCTGGATTTTCCTGATTTTTTCCTGATTTTTGTGCAAGCGCAAGGCTCGCTGCACATGTATGCCAATTTGGTAGACTGGTCAGCGCCAAGCTGGGCGATCTGGCGCAGCAGAGGGAGTGTCTTTGGAGAAACGCCTGGTGGAGTGACTATTTGGTGGCAGAAAGTTGGTCTAAATTTACTTCTGCTCAGACCAGGTCTAAGTTCTGACACAAGGGAGACCACTGGTCTAACCCAATTTGAAACAGATATCGAGCTCTGTGGGCATATCTGGTTTGCTAGTGGTTATCAAAAGCTCATTCTGTATTTAATAAGGGTACCCACTCACATTGTCAGTTGCCACATTATGCCCAGAGCAGTGACAAAGCTCTACTCGCGCACAAATTGCTGCGATTACGCATCGTCCCCTTACGCCAGAGAATGGTGCCATGTCTCCGTCGAAACTATCATGTGCGTCACATTTAAAGGGAATGAGAGGAGCCACTTTGATTGGCGGCGACTGAAGTCAGCTGTAGACACTTCAAGCATGGCGCAGCCTACTGGCTTGTGCTTGTCTACGGAAGTACCAACACTGGTCTAACCCACCTGTGGTGCAGAGTAGCGCTGCCCACTGCACCGGATTTACGCCATTCATGAAAATAGAGCCTGTTGTGTTCAGAGTAAGGTGGCATGTTAACTTGCGGTCGGCATGTAAATGCATTGGGAAACGTCAAACAGAGTTGACACTGAACATAGTGATATACTGCAGTATTTATTGGCTGGCGGACACATCTCCTTGTCATTAAAAAGTAAAAACTTTTGATGCCATGTTGACCATGAAAGGTACTACCACCAAACCACTGACTATCCCTCTAATACAACCCCACGTTGTCACACATTTAACGACAGAGGCTATTTTTTGGTTGGGTAGTGTCCCAGTAGTTTGTAATATATTGGCAGCGGAAACTATTTTACCACCTGACCTTTCTACCAGAAATGCTTAATGTATCAATGTGACATTTAATGACAAATTGGCAATTTACAAAAATTAACAAAATTATAAGACAAATTTTGTCTCACCAGCAGACATGGATATATTCTTTTACTGCAGTATAGTGAGTCATTTAGTTGTAAAACTCTTCTTAGTGTGTGGCTGTTTGGCTCTATTATACTTCCCTCTGGTGGCCAAGGTGTGCACACCAGAAGGAGCACAATGTGGAGCTGAAACAGATTAATGGCATTTCCATTCATTTTAACAGGGAAATATAATTTGCGATCAGTGTGGTCACAGAACGAATTAAAATCACAGGTCAAGGCGCCCCTCTAAAACCAAATGAGGCACCCAGCAATGTAGGAACCGAATAGATCCAACTGAGACCAGGAGGGCTGATAGAAGAATGGTAATAGTAAATAAAAAAATGCATAGATACACTATACGCCTGCCTTGACTCTGATATGAATTTAAGTGATATCCCATTCTTAATGCTTAGGGTTTATTATGTCATTGATCCGGTGGCACGGTGGCCGACTGGTTAGAGCGTCAGCCTCACAGTTCTGAGGACCCGGGTTCAATCCCCGGCCCCGACTGTGTGGAGTTTGCATGTTCTCCCCGTGCCTGTGTGGGTTTTTCTCCGGGCACTCCGGTTTCCTCCCACATCCCAAAAACATGCATAAATTGGAGACTCTAAATTGCCCCTAGGTGTGCATGTGAGTGCGAATGGTTGTCTGTTTGTATGTGCCCTGCGATTGGCTGGCAACCAGTTCAGGGTGTACCCCGCCTCCTGCCCGATGACAGCTGGGATAGGCTCCAGCACACCCGCGACCCTAGTGAGGAGAAGCGGCTCAGAAAATGGATGGATGGATGGATGTCATTGATCCACCCTCTGTAATTATAAAATCTTAAACTCTTCTGGAAAAACTGTGTTCATGGGAATTTAAGAAAATTTTTCAAAGTGCATTTGAGAGGTTACACACTGATGTTGGACGAAAAGGCCGAGATCTCTGTCTCCGTTCTAATTCATCCAGAAGTGTTCTATAGGTTTGAGGTCAGGATTTTACAGGCCAATCAAGTTCATCCACATCAAACTCTCTCATCCATGTCATTATGAGCCTTGATTTGTGCACTGATGCACAGTCATGTTAGAACAGGAAGGGGCCATGACCAAACTGTTACCACAATGTTGGAAATGGCCAAACTATAAGCCCCTGAGCTCCAGTGAAGGAAATCTGAATGTTTCAGCATAACAATAAATCTTGGACAGTAAAACAGTTTGGGGATTACCCCTTCGTGTTCCAACATGTCTGTGTACCAGTGCACAAAGCAAGGTCCAGAAAGAGAATTTGGTATGGATGAACTTGACTGGGCGGCACGGTGGACGACTGGTTAGAGCGTCTGCCTCACAGTTCTGAGGACTGGGGTTCAATCCCCGGCCCCGCCTGTGTGGAGTTTGTATGTTTTCCCCGTGCCTGCGTGGGTTTTCTCCGGGCACTCCGGTTTCCAAAAACATGCATGGTAGGTTAATTGACGACTCTAAATTGCCCGTAGGTGTGAATGTGAGTGCAAATGTTTGTTTGCTTGTATGTACCAGTTCAGGGTGTACCCCGCCTCCTGCCCGATGATAGCTGGGATGGGCTCCAGCACGCCCGCGATCCTAGTGAGGAGAAGCGGCTCAGAGGATGGATGGATGGATGGATGGATGGATGGATGAACTTGACTGGTCTGCACAGAGGCCTGTCCTCAACACGAAAGAACAGCTTTGGGTTGATTTCGAGTGGACAGTGAGCCAGGCCTTCTTGTATAAAACCAGTGTGCGACCTCACAAATATGCTCCTGGTAAAATGGGCAAAAATTCTCATAAACATACTCCTAAACCTTGTGGAAAGCCTTCCCACAAGAATTGAAGCTGTTACAGCTGCAAAGGGTGGACCAACATCATCTTAAACCATATGGATTTAGAATAGGATGCAACTTGAAATCATATGTGTGAGTCAAGGCAGGTGAGCGAATTCTTTTGGCAATGTAGTATACATTTAGAAAACAAATAATACAATAAATGAACTTAAACTAAAGTAAAAGACGAGGTCACGTAAAAATCCAGTCTGTAAAAGTGAGTTTTAAGCTGTGATTTAAAAGATGCTACTGATTTTACATGTCTTATCTCCTTGGACAGGTTGCTCAGAAGGCAAGGTTCCTTTAGTGTATGTCAGTGATGTACTATGGCATCTATTCAAGGGTTAGGCCACTTATTTGAAAATAAACAATAAAACAACACTATCAACAGAGGACCAAAGTATTTCCTTTTCTTATTGTTATGGGAAAACACTTCGCTTCAACTGAAAACAAACTCGCTTCCTGTCTTCCCCCCAGTGTGTTGTTAAATGCTGCGTCCGTTGCAGCCACCAAACTTAAAGACCAATAAAAAAAAGTCCAACTGACTGTAGAAACAAGTAAAGAGTCTCGAGAGTAGTGAAAGAGAAAAAACATAGCCGGCAACACGGGCCGGCTAATTGGCGTTGTGCAGGTGCAGCTATTCAGGCACGGTTAGTTTTATATGTCACAGAGGCTAACCACGCGCTCTAAATTTTAAGTAACCTTTAAAGACAGGCGGAAAGTCTGCATCCCAACTTGCGCTAAGTCACGTCCATTGATATTCTTAACCAACTTCACTTCAAAAAGATGCACTTTTTTTACATAATTCATCCATTTTCTACAGCGCCTGTTCTGATTAGGGTCATGGGTGAGCTGGAATATATCCCAGCAGACCTTTGGCAAGAGAAGCAGGGCACACCCTGGACTGGTCACCAACCAATCGCAGAGCACAAATAGACTGAACAAGCACCCACACGAACACACATTGACAATTTAGAATGAATCTAACGTCCACATTTTGGAATGTGGGAGGAAGTCCGAGTAAATGGCGAAAACCCATGTCGGATTCAAAACCAGAACCTTTCGACTGTGGGGCAGACATCTTAACCACTACACCCACTGGGTTACATCACAACCATAGGAACGAATTGCTGTCGTAAACCGAGGACCCCTAGTAGTGATTCAAAACGCACTGCGAAAACCACAAAGCAGTTTATCAGGGGCAATAGGTGACAGGGTTTAGACATGAAAGTCAATCTCCAGACCTAAACACTACAAAGAATGCATTTTACCTGCTCAAGAGGAGTAACCCCCCCAAATGATCCACAGATCCATCCATTTTTTTATAGTGCATTTCCTCATTATTATTGCCATTTTTAAGACCTATAAAAAGCAGATTTAATGGTCAAGTGTCCCTTTTTAAAGGATAATTAAGGCCTTGAAAAAAATACAGGGGGTCTCTGAAAATGTTTTTTTTTTCGTACAAAAACCTACATTTGCATGTGGACAAAAGGCTGAAACACATAGAAAAACCTTCCTTTTAGAAAATATCCATATCCGTGTTGACGTCACTCGCTCTTTTCTTTAAGGAAACTGGTAGAATCCTACGGATCGCAACGTTTCTTTGGAGCTGAAACCCCCTCACGCTGTCTTACCTCTCGCTGTATGTCGCTGTCTCATCCCTTTGTGGTCCGTCCGGATGAAGCAACACAATGCTCTGACCTTGGAAAGTTGTCAAATATAGATCCATGATACCTCCCCATGCGCTCAGTCGCACACGCACACACAAATATAAACAGAAGCCAGGTCGAATTAAAAGACTTGTGACCTAGGCAACAGGAGACGATGAATGACCAAAGCAGCTGATGGGAACAGCTGGAATGCTCTCGGGAGAACAACGGGCTTCACATGTCTTCTTGATAACGTTCGCTGAGAGAAAGATATGTTTATTTAATGTGGTGGAGCTTCTAAAGTCTAGATAGTACAATTTGGAGTTTGAACAAAGACCTCTATAACTCACAAGGCCTCAGTTCATTAAGTTCCAAAAGATTAACTTGCTGTTTCTTCTGATTTTTCCTAACCCTGAATCCAAATAAATGGCCAAGGGGTTTTAAGAGAAGATCCCAATATACGGCACAAAAGTTGCAGACTCCAGCATTAACTATACTTCTTCTCTGTCATACTTCTGTTCTGTAAACAACACAGTCCTGTTTAGCCACTGGCTAGCGAATTTTGTGGATGTCTTTCCCACCCGCTTTACTGACAAAACCAGACAGCTTTAGACAGTTTCTTCGTGTAGTGGTACACTCGCCTGACTTTGGTGCGGGCAGCGTGGGTTCAGTTCCCACTCAGTGACTGTGCGAATGGTTGTCCGTGTCTATATGTGCCCTGTGACTGACTGGTGACCGGTTCAGGGTGTAGTCTGCCTTTCGCCTGAAGTCAGCTGGGATAGGCTCCAGCGCCCCGTGACCCTAACCAGGATAAGCGGTGTTGAAAATGGATGGATGGATGTTTTTATAAATCGTCTTATCTCGCCGGCGTTAGTGGCTAGTGGCCTTGGCCATTCGTTCACGGCACATAGTGATGAAACATTGCCTAAAAAAATCATTCTGTCATTATTATGACATTTAGCAAATAGAAATAATTGACCTAAAACAGGACAAGTTTAGTCTGAGTTCATGTCAGACAGTCGGGGTGGGGGCTATGTCTTTTTATATAGTGTACAAATGTAAACATCTTGTTTTAACTTCCCTGACACAGATTCTTCTTTGGACAGGTCTTTGTTAGCGCAAATATGCTAGGGTTAATGTACCACTCTGTTATCAAAATAACGTTTGATGGAAGTACATCGCAGTATTACCTCTGTACCGCCTCTGTTTTTTTTCTTAAGTTCTTCAACATCTCGACTATTTTGTCCAATTCAGTCAGGACTGCTAGACTTCATTAGGATTTGAGTATTCTCTATAAATCCAATGAAAACTCAGAAGGAAACACTTTAAAATTTTTGTAAATACAAGTGGCGCATTTGCTTGTCAAAATTCAACGGCTCTGTAAATGCAAGGATATTTCTCTCTTCAAATGCTACTTTTCTTGGTTTGGTGGCATCATTCAAGGACACATCACTCAATGGAAGGTTGCAGTGTTATTTATAAGCTCTTAAATGGGTACCCACCCGCCTGTGGAATATATGCCGCACAATATGAGCTTGGGTTTCCAGGCCCGCCCGTCTCATCATGACACCAGCAATGACTATCCAACTAAGAATAACTAGCAGGACAAAGCAGCTGAGAGGGGCTACCTTTTATTAGTGAGATATCCTGATCCGCCGGGGATCAGCTCTATCTTTAATTTCTCAGAGGGGCTTTCCATTAAACTTGAGTAGAGTTGGATGAGATGGTGTGCAAAAATCCAACTCTAATAATCAAGCAAAAAAAAATCATTTCAGACTGTTATGTAGATTTGAGTTGATCTTTTTAATACATTTTGGTAAGAATAGGTGCCTGGGTACTTCTGGGTGGCAACCTGTTAGTAAGGAAGACAATTCGGGTGGATGTCATATAGTTCTACAGAGATCGCAAGAGCGCCTTGAGGTGGAGTAGCCACTTCTAAAGGGACCTAGACCAAAAATGTTTGTTTTTGTTTTGGCCTATACTAGGATTGGCATATTCATTGACAAATCACTCAATTGGTTATGTACGGATTCTGTGGAATTGTTGCTTGTTCATTCGATATGGTCAAGAAACAAATGTTGAGCTACAGCCATGGGTTATTCTGCTCTGTTCAGAACATGCACAAAAAGATTCTCATCTCATGGAAAATAGCTGAGTTTGACTTAGCTATATGATACAGCCATGAACTTTTAATTTGTGTTTTGAAAGTTAATGCTAATTTGTTACTTAAAATATTACCTGTATCACTTCAATAAGGGCGACAGATCTTTTTTTTTGGAGACTAAAAGAAATTACCCGTAATTCACTTTACATTATTTCCTATGGGGAAAATTGTTTGGAAACTAGAACCACATGGACATCAACCAGTGTCAAGAACAATTGTCATTCATTGAGAAAATTCATTTAAAAATGAGGGGGAAAAAAGTTCTGGTTCTGTACCAATTGTTTTTCAATTTTTTTTGTCTTTGATTGTAATAGGGATGGGCATAACAAAAGATGGATTGATTCATTGATGGTGAAGAAATCGGACGACTGTGTGGAAATGTTGATTAAATGGAACCAGGAGTTTAGAACATTAGGATACAGACTTATTTAAAAAGTCCGCTTTAGTTTATGATATGGCAGTTCCTCGAACTCTTTTTCTTGGCCTATACCAGAAATGGGCAAAATCAAAATATCGATTAATCGATCGTTAAGAATTTGGTCGATAATGTGGAATTGTTCAATTAACGAGTCTCGAAGCAAACGCGATGAGAAGTTGATCTACATCTGGCGGCATTATTTTGCTCTATACCATACAAGGATGGAAACAGGAGTTCAGATAATTCCAAACAGATTCTCACATCCCATTTAAGACATTTTAAATGTCAATATCCAACCCTTCTACCACGTTTTGTGGAATTATGTTATTAAGGTGCTGGTATAGTCATTTCTTACAAAATAAAAAATATTGCGCTCCAGTTCAGCTGCCCTCCACCAAGGTATTCATTGAGATCACTTATGTGTTCCCTTGCAGAGCACCAAGGTACGAAATCGTAATGAGTTTGTCCGGGTGCGACGTGGACGGCATAATGTCAAAAAGGACTCGATTAATCAATCATACTTGTTCCCTATTCGCGCTTATGTATTATGAATAAAAGGCGGCGTTTGGCCTGGCCGCCCTGCAAACATTTATTCCCTCGTCGGACGCTCTTGCATTTCATCTCAAGTGAGAGTGGGAACCCTCTGTGATGTGGCCATTTTGTCTAATCAACATGTCGAGAAATGTGTTTGGAGTGGCTACAACCAATCATAGATCCAGACCTCCAAAGAGTCCAGGTAGCTTGCATCGATTCCCTGGCAAACCTTCCCTTACTTTCCAGTCTTGTCCCTATTAAGGGCTTGTTACAAAACAAGCCAAAAAAGACACTTGGCAAAGTGATTACTTCCGGCTGCATGCCGGCTTCCAATTATAACATGATTTGGTTTGATCTGGGAGCACGTTTAATGATTTCTCAATGGTAATCAGTCGTGCATAGCACTAAAGTATAATACAATTTATTTTTGCTGTCAAATCAAGCATTGGCTACTGTATAAAAAGTCAACTTTCTCTTATGAAGGTCTTGTTTCTTTATCACTTATGCCCAGGAATGCACAATGAGTATCCACCCATCCATCCATCCATTTTCTTTAGCGCTTATCCTCACTAGGGTCGTGCGCTGCTGGAGCCTATCCCAGCTATCTTCGAGTGGGAGGCGGGGTTCACCCTGAACCAGTCGCCAGCCAATCGCAGGGCACATAGAAACAAAGAACCATTCGCCCTCACATTCACACCTACGGGCAATTTAGAGTCTACAATCAACCTACCACAAATGTTTTTGGGATGTGGGAGGAAACTGGAGTGACCGGAGAAAACCCACCCAGGCACGGAGAGAACATGCATCCGTGCAGCTCATCGGGGCTAGGCTAATGGACGCCGCCTTACGTGGAGATCTCAATGGAGCTAATACGGCGTGGATGCACAGAAACTATGTGCAGTAAGGACAAATGGTGTTGGCCATAACCAAAGGCTAAAAATTGTGAAATATTTTTTTTAAGTACGCTAAATACGGGGTGGCAGTAGTTGCAGCTCTTGTCAGAATAAAGTAGTATGCTATTCTTTGATTAGTTGTGATTTGACTATTTCTCCGGTCAGTCTATACAACAGAAAAAAGCAGGTATCTCAGTTTTATTAAACGATCATAGAGAGCAGAATCCTCTCGGACCCTCCGCACCCCGGTCACCAGCTCTTCCAGCTCCTTCCCTCAGGTAGGCGCTACCGATCAATGCAAACTAGAACTAGTAGACATTCCAACAGCTTCTTCCCTCTTGCGATCAACTTCTTAAACACCTAACCTATAATTCCATTCCAATAAACTGGCAATTTTTTGACTTGAGTTCGTTGTCACATTTCTGTGGGGTCAATTATGTATTACTCGTGCACTCACTGTAGTTGTCTCGCCATGCTGCACTATTTGCATATACTGGCCACTCATGCCAGAGTAGCATCTGCTCCATTTGCACACTGATTGAGGAGTATCTGTAACTTTTGCACAACCAACATTGTCCCAGATTATCGCACTACTCGTCACTTTAAACCGCATACACTCCTTGAAGTCTCAGCGCCCTTTGCACAATGGTCATTGCACCGGTCTATTGCAATATTAGTCATTCGAACTGCTCTAAGTGCTAGAGGACTCTGCATCTTTTTGCACAATTGTTTTTTGTCAATGTCTTTATGTCTCCAAAGTGTTCTGTAAATTGACTGTCTGTTGTAGGAGAGCGGCTCCAACTACCGGAGACAAATTCCTTGTGTGTTTTGGACATACTTGGAAAATAAAGATGATTCTGATTCTGACTACAAGTCTTGATGATGTTTTAACTTCTTGTCCATGTAGATCTGCTATACTACGTCTTGGTTGTTGAAGACAGCATACCTTTAATACAACAAGTCCTCTGCTAAAATGTCAAGTATGGGGGACTCTTCACTGCAAATTTAGAACATTAGAGGCCTTTAAAAGGGACATATTAAGGAAAGTTTACTTTTTAAAAGCTTGTACCCAAATAGTTGAGTATATGGAGTGCCTGCCCATCCATTAAATGTGAAATTAAATAACCAATACCTTTGCTTTTCATTCCTCTAGGTTAATGCTAACACGCAATAGAATATATTTTTTTTAATTCTATTTAATTACTGTATGTTTTCCATAATTGTATGTTTTTACAGTACAATATTTTTTTTCTCATCAAAATAAGCATCACAGAAATTGTAGGTTTTTTTGGAGTAAGGCTGAAACAGATTGATATTTCCACTCATATAAGTAAATGGAATAAGATGATTTAAGTGTTGTGAGTTGGTCGCAGAACAAATTAAAATTAGTAACTCAAGGGACCACTATATTTTTATTTGGCCAAATGTCCGCTGCATGCGTCGCATCTGCCACATTAATCGGCAGGTGTAATTCGGAAGCATGGTGGTATTGCCTCCACCAGTGAAAATACAATCTGTATTTTTACTGTCTTTATGGGTTGTCGCTTCTTTTCCACTTTTTATTGTGGGCTGCCACTTCTGTTTGAGCACACACAGTTGCGCTCCTCAACGCAACCACCTCGCTCCGCCCGATTGTCACGGGAGCGCAAAGTCGTTCTTGCGTTGACTCTGCATGAGCAGTGGCTCATTTGCACGAGACTGAAGCACCAGCTAAAAACAGGGACAATTTCGGCAAACCTTTTCATTCAATTCATTCAAAAGTTAAAATATTGTATATGTAACATTATTTATTTTGATGATGAAAAAAGTGATTCTCCTGTTATTAGATCGTTCATACTTGATTTAATAACTAATTATTTAACACAATTTCATAAATGCAGAGTATGTAAATTTTCCTTTTTGATTATTTTTAGATTAATCAATGAGATAAATAAAAAGAGATTTTAAATAACATTACTAAACTCTCAATGTATATAAATAGTCAGTCGGTGGGATTAAAGAACAGAGCAGGCTGTATGTGGCCCGTGGACCATAGGATTTCCCACCCTTTGTGTAAAGTGTGCTATTATTCTTAGTCCTTGGGATATTTTGACAAAAGCATGTTAGACATTTTTTTTAAGATACCTGGGACCGGTTTCATATTGTGGGGGGAAAAAAGTATCCTTTAACGGTAAGACGTCTTCGTCAACGCTGAATTAGTCCACTTGCCTTAGATTCAGCTTCTACTGTTGACTTATCTTTGAGCCACATCCCTGTTTTATCTAGCACACTCTCCCATCATTACTTTACAGCGCGTGCATGAGCGATTGTGTAACGTATATCTGTTATCAGCGTTGCTTTAAACCTTGACCCTTACCTTTTCAGTTTGTTGACACGCTTTATTTAACCAGGGCTGTAGGAACAGCAAACAATGAAAAAAACTAAACAGTCCACAGAGTTAACAGTAAACAGAAGATGCATTTTGTGTCATGAACACTGAAATATGTAGACTGTGTAAAAAATAAATAAAATAAAAGTCAGTCACACTGGAAAACTTATTTGGTAATTTTTACCCATTCTTCCTAGTGACCCAACGGTTTGTCTTGTACACCTTTATAGTTAAACAGTAACCAGTCCACAGGGTTGAAGCCGATTGTATTGATTTGCAGTCTTTTAACGTTGCAAATGAGTGTTTTGTGATGTTTGTACGACGACACAAGCTTCTTGTTGAACAAACTCCACTCGTCACTCATCTGCCCTCCATTCACATAAAAGTAGCATACAGGGAGTCCTGATTTTGAGTCTACGAACAGCGCACGGTGAAAGAAAATGTGGTCACATTACACAAGAAGGTACGCTCAGTTACCATCATACTAAGTTTTTTTTAATTTCTTTTATATTTTTGACCGATAAGTGTTTTTCATACAAATATTTACAATAATTCTGACTTTCGTATTTAGTTACCATAGGTTGGTTATAGACTACGGCATGTTCAGACTTCCATACAAATTTAAGTCGCCGCCGTAGGTAGGGAACTCTGTCATAAGCACCTCCAGGATTTCACAATGTTAACATGGAACCCCCCAATTTTTCACCAATAAGTGCAACTTGTCTGCAAATCCAGCCCAGCCTTGTCAAGTCCTGTGAAACGTTGCGTTTCTGCCACTTCTTTGTCTTGATTTGTAGAGGGGAAAAACAGTTCAATTAGTTTTACCTATTTAAAATAAGAGTAAAGTCTTGTGAATCTGTATCAGAAGAGCCAGTAAACCATCAATCTACTTTGTATAGTGCTTCTCCTCATGAGTGTCTCAGGAGAAGTGGAGCACACCAACTGACTTTGGGCAAAAGGTGGGGTACATCCTGGACTGGTCACCAGTCAAGTTGAAGGCACATAGACAAACAACGGATGGATTTAACAGTCATTTGCAGGGCACATAAAGACAAACAGACTTGTTGCAAGTCAATGACAGGGCACGTATAAACAAACGATCGACTGGTCGCCAGTCAATCACAAGGCACATTTATCCTGGAGTTGCTGAAGGTTCTTGGGTCGTAATTTTTCTGGGTCAAACTTCACTGAAAGATACATTAACAGAAACAGCATCATCTAATGCGTGTAGGACATTGTGAAAACGGTAAAGGATTACTCTTGTATTTGCAACACCCAATCGTCAAGAAATATTTGTCCTGATCCTGCATAATAATTTAACTCCCTGTCCTCTGTTTCTCCAGGAAAAGTCCAAGGGTAGTTTCTCCTCATGTAGTCCTGATTGTTTTTTGGCATGGTGTCTAGAGGCATCCAGTTCTGTTTGTACCCTGATGCCGGATTGGCTTCTCTGGCTGGTACATTGTTGCACAGGTAAATTCCAAGTGGAGCCAACTGAGTTGGGTTGCAGTCAGTCAGGGTCGGCGTGTTTAGCGTCCCTTCGACACACCCGGAGTCAGACGATTCAGAGCTATCCAAGCGCTTCAGCAGATCTAAAACTGAGGCCTCCTCTTCAGATTCACAGAGTTCCAATAGAAGGGGTTTTCTCACAGTACAGCTCTCTACCTGGAAAGCGAGGGATGGCAACTTAAGTTGTCCATTGGCGTCTCGCACCGTGTGCAACTGCAGCTGTCCAACTGAATTCATGTCCATGCAGGGTGTGCTTTGCGGGAGAGGTGATGGTTTTTCCTCATCTTCTACAAGTACCCTCTGGAGCTTGTTGTGTTCAATCGGAACAGTTGGCACCACAGAACTGTAGACAACAGAAAACTGGCTGTTGGATGCCTGGCTATTTGGCCTCCCCATCGATGAGCCAGTACCGCCCAGCCAGGGTTGGCAAGGGATGTTCTGCGGGGAATAGTTTCCAGAAGGTCCAACACGAGCCCCGTTTGGCTTAGGCCTTACAGGTGCGTAATTGTACACAGAGATTTGCTCGTTTTGAGCAGAGATCATCGCGCTGGAAATAACCAGATTCCTCTCTGGCAGATGCTGGAAATTTGGCAGTTCTCTGGCAGTATGTATTTCCTGTTTTAAAAAGGCAGGGGACACATTCAGAGAAGTCAGTTTCCCTTGTTGTTGAATAAAGTATCTATTAATTTATCAATCTAGCTTTCTAGCTATCTGGCTATGTAGCTATCCATCAGTAAACATATGCCTGCCTTCTTGCGGTTTGCTATTCACAAATTCACCTGACTTACGAGAGACCCAACTTGCACATTTTGTGGCTTGGTCATGTTTTAAAAAATTAGCAAAATTGAATTTAGCAGAAAACTTCAGATATGCAGTTGCTCAAGTAAAGTGGAAAAAAAAGAGTATTTTTATTCTATTTATTTTATATTATTTTAAAAATTATTTTATTATCTTATTCATTAAATGGTTAAAATGGACAAATACAGAATGAAAACACTCACAAAGAGCTACAGTAGTCTCAAACTTGCATCCACAGGCTCACAGAGACTAATTGGCCATTTCCTGACTCACTAGGCTACGGCCCTAAAAGGCAAATATTTGTTTTGTTTTTTTATCCAATAGTGTTATTGTTCTGTTTGGGGCCTTTAACAGATTCATGACATTTCAATGGGGAGAACTGATTTGATATATGAGTAAATCGAGTTAAAAGTTTGGTCACTGAACAGCTTAAACTCATACATTAAGGTACCACTGTCAAGTGTCGTTTAGTGTCTATGTCTGAAGCGGCTGTAGAGGTCGATTGGTATTGAATTGGAGTTGCACAGTGCAACAAAGTACAGGTGAAAAACCGGCGGCCCTTTTAGAATTTGAGCCCGTTTCTCTTACACAGCTTTTAAATTAGTTTTTGGTCAGCTTTGAGCTTTTGCTGTCTTTGTCTATACTGTATTTAATTAAAAACACACAATATTAACATAATTAAATAGAATGTAAAGAATTAAACAGTTTGTGCATCATGATTTCATGCTTCAGTGCCTATTGACATTGTGCTCCTTCAAGTGTGACTGCCTTGGCCACCGAGAGGCAGTATAATACAGCCATACATAACACATGAAGAAGAGATTCACAACTCAGTGACTCGGTAAGCCCCAGCGATATTAGTTGTTTTACGAAGACGATAAAGAATATATGTCTGTGAGTATTGTTAAAAGCTCTGTCTACCACCGAAACATTGATGCTAGTTTTGTTAGTCCGTCTATGTGTTAGCATTAAGCTAGCAGTCTTTCGTAAGTTATGTAGCTTGGTTGAATATACATGTAATTCTCCTTTTATGTTTAAAATTCAACTGGAAATGACAATAAACAGCTTGAAGCAATCAAATGGTCTCTTTTTTTTTTGAAGAATTGTCCACTATTTGCTGCATGTTAGGAAGTTCGCAGCCACTATTTAGCGCTCATAACTCAAATTTTTGCTCACACCTCAAGGCAAAAATATACGCTGAGGTACGGTTCATATTTTGAAAAACTCATAAGTCAGGTCATTTGTAAATTGAGGTACCACTGTACAGTGTGGTTAACTGAATGCTGTTCTAGTTGTCACCAGTACATGAGAAAAGGAAATGTTTCCATTGTGTTCTCTTTATACACAAATATACACCACAAGAAAGGCCTTGTGAGTCACCAAACAACTGTTGCAATGACTAAAACCACATATTTACAGTCTTTCATTGTCGTCAACTCTGGCAAAGTCCTGTGCTATGGGGCCCGATTTTCCAGTTTTGACACATTTCCTGGTGTTTATTTTAGACCAGTGATTCCTTAACAGTGTGCCATGGCACAAATCATGAAGTGTGCCATGGGAATTAACATTTTCACTTAATCTGAAATTGTTTACTTTCTACAAATAATCTATGTTCAACTATCTAAAACAGCAACATACAGTGACAGAGAGAATAATTAAATGTTCGTCCTCTAGTTGCGAAACGCTACATTATTAACACTTGTGTCCACTTTTTGTGACAATTTTGTTTCATGGTGTACCGTGAGACTTTTCTAATGGAAAATATATAATATTTGGCGCAATAAAGGTTGGGCAAACACTGGTTTAGACAGCAAAGGAAGAACATGAGTGCTCATGCTCACCAATGACCGTGGTGGCCTCCCGTCCGTCCCACCCTTCACGTAGACGTACACGACTCCAACCGACACCATGACAATGACAGCGAGTAGGGCGGCGCCCGTGAGAGGCCATGGCAAAATCTTGGAGTGGTCACCTGAGCGATGGAAAAAATGGCTGTCACATCAATTTAAAAAAACTAATAATGATAATAAAAAAATTGTCACAGGTGGCAAAAAGTACTTAAATACATTCTGTGCTTAAGTACTGTAGATGGACAGCGATGTGTTTAAAAAAAAAATAATTAAAAAAAGCCCCGTGAAAGTAAAATGTATTGAGGTAGAACGTAAAGAGGAATTTTTACTGTCAATTACATACAGAGGTGGTGAAAGTTCTCCCGCTGCACACAAAAAAACTGGTAAAAGTAGAAAGACTGATTTGACACCTTAAGTATTGACCTTGACCTGAAGTTTTTTAAATGTACAAAAGTACTAAAGTAAAAGTGAAATTTAAAAAAAAAACGTTTTTTTTTTTACTGTCAGTTATGTACAGAGGTGGCGAAGGTACTTTTATATTAAAGTAGAAGTACAGATACTTGTGTAAAAAAAAGACTCGTATAAGTAGAACTACTCTAGACAATAGTACTGTAATACTGATAACAATAGCTTTTGATAACTTCCATCCATCCAATTTCCACACCGCTTATCCTCGCCCGGGTCACGGGCGTGCTGGCGCCGATCACAGCTGACCCTGTGCAAGAGGCGGGGTACACCCTCAACTGGTTGCCAGCCTTTGAACCCCGGTCTTCAAAACTGTGAGGCAGATTTGCTAACCAGTCGTTCACCGTGCCGCATTTTGATAACTTAGCACAATGGAAAAAAATAAATAAATCTTTGCACACAAAATATTTTACTTGCATAGTGATCATATTGAGATGGGGGAAAAAAACAGCAAAAAAAAAAACCACACTATTAAAACAAGTTCCCATAGCTTTGCTAACGTTGCAAAATGCTAAATTTTCCATTTACAACTACGTAAAAAACTTTACCTGTGTGTGTATTTTCAGATTAGATGTAGGAGTTTTGAACGCTAGAAGCTGGTGATTTTTAGACTCGCACAAGACAACACATTCGCCACAAATCATTCTTTTAGCTTCTAACAATAATAACAAAAAAATAAGGCCATGGATGGGTAATAATCTTGCTTCTCTGATTGTTGCGTCAATGTCATGACTGCTTCCTTGTTCGCATTCCTGGATGTCGCTGCTGTTGCGTCGTTTTGTCATCCGCGGAGATTGAAAAAAGTAACACAGCACCGTAACAAAGGTTTTACAGCCTCCTTGGCTCAGGAGATTGCAACATGGATAAGGATGCCAGCTAGAGACAAAAGGTGAGGTCAAATGCCCCAAGCTTTATTTTGACCCAACCAAAAAATTATTAACTCAGAGAAACAAACAAAAAAAAGGACTGGAGACCCCGACCAAAAGGAAAATAATAACAACTAATTGCTGTACCAAGCAGGTAAGAGAAGAAAGGAGCTCCTAATGATGAGGTAAACCATCAAGGCCAAATGTAACAACGTATTTGTACTTTGTTACTCTTCTTGCATGTAGCAGTATGCTGTCTGGAAGTGCTTGCTGGTGCAAAATCAGAGCTTTATCTCTGCAGAGAACTGCACAACAGCCTCCTTGAGGGAATTGGAATGTAGATTTTTTTTTATTATTATTGGTGTGTGTACAGTGTGAAGCTGTTTTTGTCAGCTATTGTTATTCTTGGAGTTAGCGGTGACGTTCGTTCGGGCAGGAGATTATTTTGCACGCTAGCTTTAGTCTCAACAATGGGACAAGAGAGGAGAGATAAGGGTCACAGGCACTTTTGCTTTCTCATGTTAGCAGTCTTGAAGTTTACATTGTGTTTTATTTTACTATTTAAAGCAGTTGCTGTGTGATTCAATGACATTTTCGTGACACGCTATTGTCGAAATACCACAAAGTATGGCGCTCCTCTTTGATCCAGCACACTGACGATTTAACAGGCGCTAGAATCCTGTCACCGTGACCGTTTAGGTGGCCCATGCAGCAGACAAATCCCCCAAAACAAATACCCCCATTCCCCACGTCGACAACCTTGGCAAACATTTGAGTATGTTCCACTAATCCGAAGTGTAACACTACACCTCTGCTTACATTTTGGCATTGACATGATGTGCTTTGCTTTGTGTGTTTCATCCCTAATCCTAATATATGCTTTGTTTTTTTTTTATGAGGAAGACAAACATCCAAACTAAAGAAACATCCAAACCAGAAAGGTTTGAATGGAGACTTGTAACCAGAACCCTCTGTGGTCTGAAACGGTCTGAAAACCATAACAAGTTGTCAACCAAGACATTTATTTTTATTTTTTTTAAAACCTCATATCCTGTGAGGAAAACCACTCAAATGAACTGCTCAGTGCTCACCTGGTAGCGTTACGCAGAAGGTGGCCTTCTCACTCTCCGGGCGACCCCACTCGCACAAAGGCTTGTAGACTACATAGCCGCAGTACTTGCTTTGGTTGGATTTCAAGTTGATGACAAGATGAGCAGATAGGCTAAGATGGTGCTAGAGACATAAGAAAAATAAATAAATAAATAAATAAATTGCTCAGCCATGTTTCCATTTTTCAATCCAAGGGCATGTAATTGACACCCTGCATAATGTTTACAATAACTCTATATTAATAGTTTCAACTGTAAATATACCACAAACACATCCATCCATCCATCCATTTTCAACACCGCCTATCCTGGTTAGGGTCATGGGCTGCTGGAGCCTATCCCAGCTGACTTCGGGCAAAAGGCAGACTACACCCTGAACTGGTCGCCAGTCAGTCACAAGGCACTGATCCAAACACACGTTAATATAATTTCAAACCGATCTTTTGTCAAAATAAATACATTCATTAATTAATAGACATACGGCAAAGACTCTGTAACGACCCAGGCTAAACTTGGCTGTCGCTTCAACATAATTCCTTTACACCAATTACTACTTTCCCATTAGCCACGGCTGTGATGCTATCCTGTGGCGTCTTAGGGTATCACAAAACGAGCACAAAAATATGCAGATATTCTGCCAATAGCAGTTTTCTAATCGCTGAGGATAGGTTCCACATGGGGAAAAAAATGCAAATGCAGTGGTACCTTGATTCAATCTTCCATCGATTTATTAATTTATTTATTTTGGGGGGTTGCTTTGTGTTGCAAGCCAAAATTGTAGTTACGAGCGAGCTTCAAAAGAGGTGGGAATAAAAAAATAAATAAAAATGGAGCAATTAAGATACTGTAATGCCCTCGCATGTGGGCAAGGAGAGCAACAGTTGCCGAGCTGTTTATTGCACGGGATGAACAAATACAAAATGAGAACACTCGCAAGAAGCTGCTGTCAGCCATAACTCACGCCCAGACTAACCCGACCAACTAAGCCAACACCAGCCCCTGATGTCACTCTCTAGGCCACGCCCCTTAAAGGCACAACTTCAACACACTTTACCAGTAGGCACAGTAAATACAATATACAATATATAAATGTAGTTATGTTTACAGTCTTTTATTATTATTTTTTTAAATACAGTACAGATTATTTTTTTTGTCTATTGAAAAGGTAACCTGCGATTGGCTGGCAACCAGTTCAGGGTGTACCACGCCTCCTGCCCGATGACAGCTGGGATAGGCTCCAGCACGCCCGCGACCCTAGTGAGGATAAGCGGTACGGAAGATGAATGAATGAATGAATGAAAAGGTAACAAAAAAATAAAACTAGTGATTTATTTTTTATTTTTTTTGCAGGACTGGAATGGATTGGTATTTCAGTTCATTTCAGTGTGCTAAATTGATTTGATACTGTACAGGAGTACACTGAGTTATGACCTTGATCAATGAACAAATAAAGTCAAGTCAAGGAACCACTGTTGGTGGTTCCTTGACTTGACTTTGTGACTAGCGACTTGACTAGTGACTAGCGAACTGCAAATAGGTGGTTAGAGTTTACTGTATTTACCTGCACAGCCACCTCGGGGGAGGTGAGGTGAAAGGTGTATTGAATGGAAGTATTGACATTCTCTTTTTTGCTTCTCCTAATGATGTCCGCCAGGGAGACGCCGTCCGGTCCCAGCGGAAGCAAGGCCCTGACTTCCAAGGATGTTGGCGTCACGCCTGTAGACAACTTGGCTTGACCCAGAGTCGCTGCAAGGGACACAGAATATCAGTCATTCAACACTGGTCACACGTACAACTCTCATTTGCGAATGTCGATACTTACTGTGCGCAATAGGTTTAAACCTGGTGGTGCATCCGTGAAACTGGCTGTTGGCGTACACCCGTGCCATGTAGTAAACGTTGGGGAGCGAAGGTGTTTCCGCGGTCAGGTTGCAGTTAAGTGCGATGATGTTCTGACATTCACTCTTGTTCTGGTAAGTTTCCCCCTCATCATAACTGAAACCATTCGAGTGTACAAAATCAGATTAGAAATTATCTGGTTGGTAGGCCGTGTAGCAGGCTGAGCGATTCAGCCGAACACGACTGAACTGTCACGCTGTGTGCTGGGTTCTGCAACTACATTTCGTGAGTGGCCAACTGTCGGGAACTAGTTTTTCTACAATTCAAAATTTGAATCGCAGATGAACAGTGTCGCAATCATGTAACGGCCAATCAGAACTGTCATGTCGTATCACATGAGCTTTCACAACAAAAATTATGTTTCTGTGTTCGAAGCAACTGCTAAGCCATACCAATGCAGAATGAGTTTTATAATAATTGATATTCTTTTTTTTTTCTTGCATTTTGGGGGTTGGTTCCCACCCCCAAAATGCTCGTTGGCAGTTTATTCCCGCTTATTCAATAATTGTATTTAGTTTTTAAATATATTTTTAATACAATTATAATAGGCGGCAATTATCCGGGGATTTTCACTATTCGCGATCCGGCCCAGTCTCTATAAATTATAATGCAGCTGCAGCGGCTAGTGCAACTTGCTTTTTGTGGCTCAGTAAAAAATAATAATACAGCACAGTACTGTATATGTGGCGCCTTAAAATGTGGTTTACCTATAAGAATTCTAAGGGCTGCATTTGTTTGGTTATAGCAAGTTGGTATGTGTGGGAAGGTCATTCACCCGGTGTGGGGGTGTGAGTCACCATCTGCAATTTGTATGCGATTGCCCAGTTTAGTCGCGTTTGGCCGCGTCACTCAGTGACTGTCAGCCAAACTTTGAGGATTGCCCCTCCCTTGCAATCAAAATAAGCCAAGGCACAACTGATATTTTTAAAGGCCCATCTGAAGTAATAATTTTGGAGTGTGGGGTCTGTTAAAAGTATTTTTCTGCTCCCCAATCTGCTCAGAAAATGGTTGGGGCAGACTAATTTAAAGCGGGGTAGACACATACTGACAATCTGAGAATATTTTAACATTTTCCCTCCACTGTCATCAAAGTCAGCAAAGGCCCTGATTTTTAAAATGTTTTTATTTTAAACATTTGTTCAGATATTAAACATTGGTATGTGTGTTCTTTTAAAAGAGTTAAGCTGGTCAAAGTTAAATGCTGACATGCGTCTATTCAACTGTGTTGCCATTTTAAGGCATGTGATTTGGAAGATAGCATCAGGGAGGTTTTTGACAAGTTGACATTTTCCTCCTACTTTACATAATTATACAACAAATAATCTCTTTATAAAGTGATACTCGTCGTGCGGTGGTGTCTTCCTATTGGTCAATTCGCTGCGAGAGCATTTCTCTCAATTCTTGCTTTATGTGTGTCGCAGCTAGGTATAACAGGATTTTGGATCCTTATTCAAAATCTTTTTTTCTGAACTTTTTTTTTTTTTTTTTTAGTTCTCCCATATTCGGTGAGGGACAGGAAATGTAACTATCTCTCACTCTGTGAACAAATACAGTGCCTTGGAAAATGCACTACGAAAACATGAATATGAGTGCAGCATGAACAAAACATTAAAAAGTACAAAGTATATTATACAGCCTCTCTTGGCCTCTTCAGATGAAGCCAATAACAAGCAGTAGAAAATCCCATTATTTATGTTATTATAGCATCATAATTCACTGTTCACACTGTTATGGTTACACTTGTCTGCATCATTCGTTTCCTAAAGAGATATAGATATTGCACTTTTCAAAAAAGAAAATATTTAATGGTATTCAATGTTTATGTTCTTTATCTTATTGTACATATTATTTTCTATCCTTGAAAATCTTTCATTTGTTGGAGAATTTAGTGCTTACGGGTTGAAGTTTGTTTTTGTCAACATGCCATTAAATCTGTTCCTATTTAGATATACCACCATTTTTTTAGCTCCCACACCCAACCTTGCCCATGATTATGTATCTTTTGTCTGAGACAGCTAAAATTGTACAGTCATTACTATGAGCACCATTGCTCTGTTGTTCTTAAGGTATCGTAAAAATTACCACATTACACATGACCTAACAGGGTGTTTACACTTTTATTCACCACTCCTCATGGATCTACACATACTGTACATCCATGTGTGTCATGCAATATTTATATCCCTGGTTCCAAACCTCTTGTACTGGATGCTGTAGAAGACCTTTTGGTCCGGGAATGAAGACTCCGCCGCGTCCCAGTGGAGCACATTGTAAAAGTTCTTGGAATGAAAGTAGACTTTGCCATTGCTGGTGGAAAGAGAAGCTACAGGAGAAAAAAGGAGGCAAAGTCTATTTGTGTCATTTGTCTGGATGATAGTTCCTAGTCTTTGTCTGCTTGGTTCAAACCGCCAGCCAGGCGAAAGACGGACTACACCCTGAACTGGTCGCCAGTCAGTCGCAGGGCACATATAGACATGGACTACCATTCGCACTCACATTCACACAGTCAATGAGTGGGAACTGTACTCACGCCGCCCGGACCAAAGTCAGGCAAGTGTACCACTACACTATCAGTGACGTTTGGTTCAAACAAACATGATTAATCAGTAACGTGACACATTTTTCTTGAGTAAGGAAAATAATTAACTTATGATTGGTTTGGCAATATTATATATAATAATAATAATAATAATAATAATATTTCACCCCTGTGAATCCAAATGAAATTCCATTTGGATTTGGACAGTTTATTCCGGTTGAGGTGATTATATGGAGCATTTTCTTTCGGTTTGGGCTTCCAAACACATTATAATCGAAACACAAGGCTCCATTTTACAAAATCAGAGACGAAGATATCCATCCATAACCTTATTTAAGAGAATTATATGCATTGTCGGCTCCAAGAATGATGTGCGGCAAATACATTTGTGTATTACAGCTTCTGGTAATCAAAAAATATCAGAACATTCTGAAAAAATCAAGCAGGTCAAGTGTATTTTTTCTTTTTTTTTTTTTCATTAGCAAATGAAGGAGTTGAATCAGAACTTCTACTTTTACCATTTTTTTTTACACAAATATCTGTATTTTTCTCAAGTACAGAACACAAGTACTTTTGCCATCTCTGCTGAAACTCAAAACTGTTTTTCTTTTGCCGCTCTCGTCTCAACTAAACTGCTGTGAGCCATACACTTTATGTGCTGTATTTTATAGTGCAAGTGTTTATTGAATAACTCGCACATTCACAACGGTAAATTGTTAAATTGAGCCCGGGGCGCATTACCGTTATCGCCCTCACAGTCGGTGAGCAAGACAAAAGATAGGACTAGTCCATTTGGACAATTTGCATTTTTATTAGCCGTGTAATGAGTTAATCAATATCATATCAGGTGAAAAACTTGATCATAAACGGTGCTTTTCCCATCCATGGCTTGTCAAAATTATTCATCTTTGCTAATAATTCCAGGCATTTTGCTTTTTGTAAGATTAAAAAAACAAACAACAAAATCAGAAGTTGCTTGTTCATTTTTGGATTAAGATTAACAGAATGAATGATACACAATACAAACACACACTCACCATAGCAGAAGAGAAGCAGAATAATGACTTTGACAGACCACATCTCTTTTTTTTAGGGTTATTTGTCAAAGTTCTGCCAATAAATGTCCTCCAAAGTGTTTCATGACACAAGAATAACAGTTAAAAGTCGCCTTGGGTTTCACGCCGCTGCTGCCGCCGACCATCCCGGTGCGCTCAGCTGAAAGGAGTGGTCTTGCTCAGGTGTGCAGGTGTACCTTTATCACCTTGCTTCCTGTTATTCATGCTCACTGGATGTTCCGCCCAGTTTTTTTTTTTTTTGTTTTGTTTTTTAAATTCGCCTTACCTCCTTGTGAGTCATTCTCTCTCTGCTTGTCTTAAGTCCCTGCAGGTCATCCAGCTAGAGCATGAGACCCCCCCAGTCAACCTCCCTGCCCCCTTCAACATCCCCCAGAAAGAGAAAGTGAAAGGTAATATGTAAGATACGGTATGCCCTGGGCATATTTTTCTGGTTCTCACGTTTACACACTCATAGATACTATGTGCTTGTTGTTGTTATACGGTTTACTGTAGTCACGCTTGTGTGGGTAACAGTGAAAAACATATTGGGGAAAGATACCTCCAAACTGAAGTTAGTGATATTTGAAAGTTGGGGTTAGGTGTAGGGTTAGGGGTTCGATATAGAGTTAGGGTTATGTATATTAGTACTGTGTTTAGGCTTTGTGTCTACCTTTGCCCTAATCATCTTAATAGGCACTAGTGAGGGTAATTCAAATCCTTACCCATTAACAATTAGGATTGGGGTAGGAAGTGTTAGGGTCACTTTCGTGGAGATTAGTGGAGTGGTGGTTACCCTTAGGGTTAGGGGGGTAGGTTTAGCTGAATTACAGTTATGATTTTGGGCCTCTCATAGGCTTACTTTCCACTAAATTCGAGTTTAGGGTTAACTCTGGGGGGTTACAGTAACCCTAGACAGTGGTGTTCTTAGTTGTTTTTTTTTTTGTTTTTTTTCAGTTGGAAAAAAAATAATAATCCCCCAAAGACAAGCCCTGGGATCGACCCCATGCTCGCCATGCCCAATGGTGGAGAGATGAGCGCACTAACCTAATACGTAGTATTGGTCAGTAGTGATGTAAGTGTGGCTGTAGCAACGCCGTTTTTATGGGGTTGGATACATTACAATTAGCATTTGTATTTGGGATAAATGTGGGATAGATTTTGGATGGGCCTATTTTCCATCAAACGTTGTACTTTTTCCATGAAATCAATCAATTGTAGATATGAAATGCTTTGCCATTCTTCCAGAAGATGAATTTGAACCAAATAAGCAATCACAATTTAAAAGAAACACTAAATGTAACAAGCAACAACAAAGTAATATAACTAACATTTATTTGGAATGTGATACAACATGCTGAATGACATCACGGTCAATCAGCAGTTCTTCTGCAATGACTAACCTCTATTTTGCCCAATAAGAGTGGAGCTGTACAAATTGGCCTCAAATAAGAGCTTATTAGATTAACTCAAAGCAGTCCTAATCATAATAGGACGCAAGTTTAAAAAGGAGTGCTTTCCGCTTCGGAATATATTAATTAAGCGGGAAAAGCAATTTCCTTAATTTATAATCAGATTTGCTGACAGTTCAGCTACAGCATGGTAATTATAATACATTAATATGCTGATTCTGCTGTAATTAAACTCTGACTTCACCACAATTGTATTGTGTTTATCAGGAAATGTTATCTATTTGCAGTTAGCATTGGACAAAAAAAAGGACAAAAAAGGACAAACTCGGACTGCAACGGACAATTAAAACTGCTGAAAAAAATTGTCAGTACCCCCCTTCCCAGCCTTGAGGACATGCACGCTGCCAGAACTAAGACAAGAACATGCAAAATCCTCTTGGACCCTCCACATCCTGGTTATCACCTCTTCCAGCTCCTTCCCTAAGGTAGGCGCTATCGAACAATGCAAACTAGAACTAGCAGACATTCCAACAGCTTCCGTCTTGCCATTAAGTTCTTAGAGTTAACTTACAATTCCATTGTAACATGCAGCCAATTTTGTCTTGAGATTGTAGTTACATCTCTGTTGGGCCAATTATACATTATTTGCGCAATCACTGTAGTAGTCTCGCCACTGTGCAATACTTGCATATCTGTTGTTGACCAATAGTGGCCACTCATGTGTATGAGAAGTACGGTATCTGCACCATTTGCACAATTGACATTGTTCCAGACTATTACACTACTTGTCACTTTGAACTGCACAAATGACTTGAAGTCTCTGCGCCATTTGCACAATAGTCACGGCACCAGACGATTGTTCTATTAGTCATTAAAAACTGCTCTAAATTGCCAGAGGACTGCATTATTTGCACAATTATCCCCCCAATTATTTTTTTTAATGTATAGGCATTACCTCATTGCTGGTAACCTTTTATTGCTCAGTGACTGTGTTTTTATGTTTTTATGTCTCAAAAGTATTCACTGTGTCTGTTGTCGTACTAGAGCGGCTCCAAATACCAGAGACAAATTCCTTGTGGGTTTTTTACATACTTGGCAAATAAAGATGATTCTGATTCTGATTTAATATCCCTCATCAGATGAATTAAGTATCGTATAAGTATAAACTCATTTTGGCTGCTTGTATCTGGGATCTTGTTCTTTCAGTCATGACCCACAACTCATGACCATAGGTGAGGGTAGGAATGAAAATCAACCGGTAAATCGAGAGCTTCGCCTTTCGGCTTAGCTCCTTCTTTACCACAACGGACCGATGCAAAGTCAGCATCACTGCAGACGCTGCACCGATCCGCCTGTCGATCTCCCGTTCCATTCTTCCCTCACTCGTGAACAAGACCCTTAGATACTTGAACTCCTCCACTTGGGGCAGGGATCTCATCCCCGACCTGGAAAGGGCATGCCACCCTTTTCCGACTGAGGACCATGGTCTCACATTTGGAGGTGCTCATTTTCATCCCAGCTGCTTCACACTCAGCTGTGAACCGCTCCAGTGAGAGTTGGAGATCACGGCTTGATGAAGCCAACAGAACCACATCATCAGCAAAAAGTAGAGATGCAATACTGAGCCCATCAAACCGGACCCCCTCTGCACCTCGGCTGCGCCTAGAAATTCTGTCCATAAAAGTTATGAACAATTGGGGACAAACGGCAGCCTTGGCGGAGTCCAAACCTCACCGGAAACGACTTCGACTTACTGCCGGCAATGCGGACCAAACTCTGACAATGGTCGTACAGGGATTGAACAGGCCGTATCAGGGCGTTCGGTACCCCATACTCCCGAAGCACCCCCCACACGACTCCCCCGAGGAACACGGTCGAACGCCTTCTCCAAGTCCACAAAACACATGTAGACTGGTTGTCCGAACACCCATGCACCCTCGAGGACCCTGCCGATTGTGTATATCTGGACCACTGTTCCACGGCCAGGATGAAAACCACACTGCTCCTCCTGAATCTGTGATTCGACTTCTCGACGGACCCTCCTCTCCAGCACCCTTGAATAGACCTTACCAGGGAGGCTGAGGAGTGTGATTCCCCCTGTAGTTGGAACACATCCTCCGGTCCTCCTTCTTAAAAAGGGGGACCACCACCCCAGTCTGCTAATCCAGAGGCACTGTCCTCGATGTCCATGCAACGTCTCTCACCGTGGGCAACTCCAAAGTGGAAGAGAGTCCAACCCCTCTCAAGAGGTCTGGTACCAGAGACCAAGCTGTGTGTGGAGGCGAGCCCGACTATATCTAGTCGGAACTTCTCGACCTCACACACTAGCTTGGACTCCTTCCCTGCCAGAGAGGTGACATTCCACGTCCATAGAGCCATCTTCTGTAGCCGGGGATTAGATTGCCAAGGTCCCTGCCTCCGGCCACCTACCCAGCTCACATTGCACCCAACCCCTATGGCCCCTCCCACAGGTGGTGAGCCCATGGGAAGGGGGACCCACGTTATCCTTTTGGGCTGTGCCCGGCTGGACCCCATGGGTGCAGGCCCGGCCACCATGTGCTCTCCTTCGAGCCCCCTGGTCTGGCTCCAGAGGGAGGGGGGGGCCCGGTAATCCGCATTCAGGCAAGGAAAACCTTGAAACTAATGAGGACCAGTGCTATAGAAAGTAGACGAACGGGTCGGGTGCTTCAATATGCTTTGAAACATCAATTCCACACAATCGACCAACTCCTTAACAATCTTTCGATTTATAGGACCATCCCTACTCTCAACCCTCTTTCAAGGTAATATTTGTAATGTTCCTTAGCTGGTGACCTGTTCAGTGAATTGTGCATCCCTGGTCTGCCTGGTCCTCAAGGAACTATGTGACGCATAAATCAAGTTGACAAAAATGCAATAATCAATTAAGTGCATGCTTCTCTGTGCAGTTGGACCTTTCGCCCACTGTGGCACCTTAGTTTCACTTCACACCTCCCTGAGCATTATTGTGAGCAAGAGCCTTTCCTTTTCGTTTGCCCTGGTACCAGTGGAGGCATTCCCTGAGTGGCGAAAAACGCTTTGATGGCGTCGGCCCGCAAACTGAGACGAAGCGACTCTTTCTTCAAGAACATCATCAGTGAATAATCTTTTGGACTGTCTCTGCAAATCAGACGGCGCTCGTATCTCCATGCCCATGCTGAGCTACATCATTGATCAGTCGACACAGGGGTGGTGGCGGTTTACCGAATCCAATCTTCAGCACGCTTGGTTTTCAGGTGCTATTTCTTTGGACATATTAGCCTATGATGTCCTCTACTTTGGTACCATACCACCCACAGCTGTTGGGAGTCCATGTACACAAGATATTATTTCTTTAGTACATTTTGGAGTTTTGTCTAGATGCAAACCACATTGAACCAACCATGGATCATTCCCTTTGAAACTGTTTCTGAACATAAGCGGGTTGAAATTCTACCCACATTTTTAAGGGCCAAAGTACCCGAATTGGGATTTTTCAGTGGCCGTAATCAGAAAAGATGAAATTATACTTGCACATTTTTAGGCGTTAGCTCTTCAAGGGTCCCAAACACTTTCTTCTACACATTTGGGAAGTACCTGAGCCAGGATTTTGGGAGCCCGTGGATTATTGAACTAAGTACTTACAATACCTTACTATGGCATATCTTTGTAATAACATTTGACGTTATTGTCCTTCAGTGATAACCATGTCCTGTTACAAAATAGATATGTGCCAAAACAGGGATTTTTGGAGTCTATGGATTGTTGATCATACATAATGAGAGAGGAAAACAAATTCTACTTTCACAGTTTTAGCATTGAGCATTCCCAGGGTACCAACCACATCCTTCTTAAAATAGGGAACCACCCGAACACGGATTTTGGGAGTCCACAGATCATTGATCGTACAAACATGAAGTCTGTAGATTGTTCCTTTTTAACGTACAAAGAAGGAACCTGATTCTACTTCCACATTTTTCACACAGCTTTTTTTTTTTAGGTTTAGGAGTCCACGACTCAATTTTCTTTGTCCTCAATTCACTGTTGCTGGCTAAAAATGACTAGTTTTCCAAATATGCTGTGACTGTATTGCATCTATTCTATCTTTCATGCCGATTATGAACTTCTTGTTGATATTCTGGAACTGACAATTGTTTGGGCTGAGACAATACCAAAGCTCTAGAGTATGCAGCTGTACAGAAGGGTAAACGTATCAAAGACAAAGGTGGCTCCGCTCCAAATACATCGCACAATCAAACGTCCATCGCTCAGCAGGCCAAATAAATAGAGCACAATGACATTAAGGCCGTTTGAAAACATCTCAATCTTCCGCTGCTTTCTTGGCTGATTGGTGACGCATGACAGATAAATCCCGGAAAGTTAATTAAACACAGCAGCCAAGGCCAAGAGGTGCCGCCATAAGGAGTCAAGAATGTATGTCGTCCCAAATAAGTACAGCAAAAAACAGACTGAAGTCTCTCGACGACATGCTCACAAACGGCCACATAATGATTTTATTTTTATTTTATTTATGTATTTGCTACGGTGATCTTTTGCATGAATTAATGAGCAATGCTTTTGTATGTCATAATCATCTGTTGGGTGTCTTGCGGCTCAAGCGCTCATTTTGTTCACTGGTATGAGTTGTGTGGTGCATGCCGTGACATTATCCAAAGACATCAATTAACACGTGATCATTATAATTATTATTGTGGCATTGAAGGTGGTGTGGGGGTGTAATGTGAGGCCAGTGCTCTGCATGAAAATCATGGAAATACACCATGAAATTGGCTTCATAGTAAGAAATCACCTTAGTTTTCCAGCTCAGACTTAATATGTGAATGTCCAAGTTGTGGCTATGAAGCACCTGAGCAATAATTTATGAGCACATATTACTGATCCCCCACCAGTGACGGATGAATAGAGTCAGAATTCCTCTTATTCGCTTAGATGCGATTTAGAAAATATGCCATTTTCCAAGCGAATTGAGAAATGAACATTATTCTTCCATTGCACAAATATGCTTTTGCTTGCTATTTGTCTTTTTTTCAAATGTAATCTGTGACCCTTTGTAGAGGTCACAACACTAGATAGCTGTGAGAGAAATGTGAGATTTGTACATTTCTTCTCAAAAACTTATCATCCTACATTTTTTTATACTCGTTAATTCCTCAAGGGGAAACCAACACACACTCTTCTGTACATTTGATATGTTGCAGACCATAGAGAATCAGATCACAGATGCAAGTGGAGATTTCAGATTGCAGTCCTGAGTACAAAAACAGGCCTGAGTACAAAAACAGCGAACAGACAAGTTTCAGCAAATAATGGAGGATAGGTTAAAAGAAAATCCATGAATATGGGAATTTGTGAAGGCCGAATTGCAAATACACAGCAGCACAGATTACAATCACGCTGTATATATGTCAGAAATTCTGTATATTGTCTCATTCAGTCAAAATAAGAAATGCCTTGATTATGTCCATCATGATCAGGAGTTATATTATCAATAATTGTCAAGTCGTCACCGTTTTGGTTAAAGAAGTTTCACATCGTCGTCAGCCAAGCGTCACATCCTCCATTCATTTTGTCACTAAGCCATTCGGCAACAGGCTTTTTTTTGCACGCCGCGCCTGTGCGTCCTCTCCTGTGGGTTTGTTTCACGTTCAGCAAGCCGCTTAGCCGCTCTGGACAACACGGCCGACTTAAAGCACATAATGCCGCCCTTCAAAATCAGTCAACTCTGAAATGAAATAAAGCCCAAGGTAAATAACAGAACAAAAGACTTCTCCATCTGCCTGCGTCACATTGTCCTTTTTTCAACTCAATTTATCACACAAGTAAATAAGCTGTCTTTAAAACGTCGGTCACTGTGAAGTCTTTGACTCCTTCTGCTCGGACTTCATCTGTCACGACGTGCTCAAGGCCACTCTCTCAAAGCAATTCGCAGTTGCTCTTGCATAGCACGCATCCATCTTCACGTGACAGAAAGCACGTCGACATTTTTCTAAGAGTGATTTTCTAAGACTTTCAGAAAGTTCCTCCTATAGAGTCTACTCAATACTAATCTGCTACTTCAATGGTATTTTTTAATAGGGGACATTGTGAGCTGCCTCTTTCCAAATATATTTCTGTGACCGAGGCTTTCAGAATTCTGTCAGATTGTGATGTAAAAATATTGTTAATTTACATAATTAATCATTTTAATATTTGTGTTTGTAAATATATATATATATATATATATGTATATATATATGTTTTTTTTTTTTTTTACTAAAATATACAGTACATTTATTTGTAACATTTTAATGGATGTGAAAATTTGACAAAAATTTGTTGATCAACTATTGGGAAAATTATTGGTGAATCGATGGTTTATTTTTATATACATTCTTTCATGCAACATTCATTTTTAAAAATAATTTTAAAAACAAATATTTCACATTTTTATTTTACAGAGCAAATATTTTTGTAAAATGTAGTTTTTAATAGCTTGTTTACAACTAGTCGGGTCTTTGGAGTGCATGCCCACCCAACAACTTTGAAATTCTTCTTCTTTTAATTACAACCCCAATTCCAATTAAGTTGGGACGTTGTGTTGAGGACACAATGTCCACAATTTCCAAAAACAATTTGAAATGTGGACTCGTTGGCACACAGAACACTTTTCCACTTTGCATCAGTTCATCTTAGATGAGCTCGGGCCCTTGTGACTGATTGAGCAATTCAGGGAAGCTCCTTTTTACCCAATCATGGCACCCACCTGTTCCCAATTAGCCTGTTCACCTGAGGGATGTTCCAAAAAGGTGTTTGATGAGCATTCCTAGACTTTCTCAGTTTTTTTTTTTTGCCACCTGTCCCAGCTTTTTTGGAACGTGTTGCAGCTATAAAATTCTAAGTTAATGATTATTTGCTAAAAACAATCAAATTGATCAGTTTGAACATTAAATATCTTGTCTTTGTAGTGTATTCAATTACATATAGGTTGAACATGATTTGCAAATCATTGTATTCTGTTTTTATTTGTTTAACACATAAATACATGCATTAAAATACTTATAAACATTTTTAACATATTTATAAAATAAGTTTCAAATAACTATTTTAAGGAATTGGAGAATTTGATTACATTTTATGAAATATTCATTCATTCATTTTCCTCACTCGGGTCACAGGCGTGGTGGAGCCTATCCCAGCTATTTTTGGGCAAGAGGCGCGGTCCACCCTGAACTGGTCACCAGCCAATTGCAGGGCACATATAAACAAACAACCATTTGCACTCACATTCACACCTACGGGCAATTTAATCTTCAATTAACCTACCATGCATGTTTTTGCTATGTGAGAGGAAACCAGAGTACATGGAGAAAACCTATGCAGGTACAGGGACAACATGCAAACTCCCGAGGCCGGATTTGAACCCAGGTCCTCAGAACCTGGCAGATGTGCTAACCAGGCGCCCACCGTGCCGTCATTGATGAAAAATATATTATTTTTGTTACAGTCTGCCATTTTGTCATGACAAACAGCCAATCACGTTGTACTAGCCACAGTGATACACCCCCTATTTATGGATTTGTTGATGATGTAATCAGTCGCAGAGTGTCCGACAGCCATCAGTGAAAGACGCTATATCGCTACCCCATGAATCCACTCTTCTTTCTGTCCACGACTGGGAGTTCTGCCTGATGAGGTTTCTGTGAGTTTTCCTGTTTCTGCTCTCAGTAAATCGTGGATTAAGACAACAATGAAATCTGAGAATATCCTGACCTGCTAGCTGTCGATTATGGAACATTACAACACTTTGGCCCAAGACAAATTCCCCATCTTCAAAGCCTGACCCTCTTGACTGAGTAGTGAACTGCTCTGTATCCTGGCTCTAAATTGACCTGTCACAATTGATCTTAAATTGATTATTAAAATCCTTTCCAGCTTTTCCGGTTTTTCTGCGTTTTGCACTTGGGTCTTCAACACTCCATCAATCATCTTAGTCTTTTTAAAAATATTTTTTCAATATTTTCAAGATATTCAACATTTTATTTTTATTTTAAAGAGGAAGTATTTATGTTGAAAAAAATGCTTTTTAATTGCTTGTACGCAAATAGTCTCTGAATCACCATGTGTGAAGTTAAACAAACAATCTGATGTTTTATTATTTACCTTTTACCTAAAATGTGTCTGTGAGTGTGGCATTGGCTCTGCAGTAGTAGGTGAGCTATGCTTCATCTGCATGATGCAGTACCGCCCTCAAAATATGTGAATTTCAGGTTGAAAATGTGTATTATGTAAATTGTCCTGTAATTCTTGATCCTTGAGGTATTTTGACAAAAACCGTGATTGAGACAGCTGGGAACTGTTTTAAATTATGAAAGAAGCTGTCCTTTACATCTGCACAAATGATATAATAATACTTAAAAAAAATACATACATACATACATAATACATGCTTCCTGTGTAACGACATGTACCACATATGGTTGGCAACCTGTTAAAGGCTTTCAAGTCATCAGTCTGACTTGACCTTTTCCTCTGAAAACAACACAGACTATTTAGCCCACGGGTATGCTTGCCTCCTTATTTAATATAAGTGTGTACTGGCAAATTAAAAACACGAAGAGAATGTCTCGGTCTCCAGTGTGAGTTTACAGAAATCCATTTCAAAAAAGGTCACGTATCCCCCCTCCCTCTTTCCTATCTGCTGTGGCCGTCAGTCTCCCATGCAGAGCGCTGAGCAGCGACCGAGCTGTCACATCTTATCGCCAGTGTGCAATCTTTTCTGGGAAGAAAAACAAAAAAAAAGAAGTGACGGCAGAGCTGAGGCTCAGCGGGTTCTTGGCCATTAAAAAATAATAACAACAACAAGTGAATCTGGCAGCTTTTGGCCCTGTATTCCAAGCATTTGGGGAGTCTTTTGCTCACTGTGGGACACATTTTATTTTATTTTTTTATTATTATTTTTTTTTTACAGTTTGAGAGCATTTCTAGGGCCTGTAAGACACATTATGCTTTTTTTCACATTTGGAAACAGTTCTCAGGTAACTTAATAACATGGATGTGACTTGTGTTCGTCAAAATACCCCAAGGATGAAGAATTAAAAGTACATTTCTGGATACACTGCCCCATATACTGCTGGCCCAGTGACAAGAAGTGCTTTCGTTACTACCACCGCAGTGTCTCCCAACTTTTTTTGGGTCAAGGCACATATTTGACATTAGAAAAAAATAACACATGGCTAACCACCATCAGTTGTTGACCAATGGAAAAGACCAATGGCAAGGAAAAGAAAAAATCCAAGATGGCGCCTACCAGTGTGGTCGCCTCGGTAACGCGCTCTCTAGTATTGTCTTTGTTTTTGTGTTTTTCGTCCGTCTTTGGAGACCTTACACGACTCACTTACAGAAGGGGAGACCTGCTAACCATCAAGGAGGCTACTCCGGACTTTCTGTCACCAACTTTCGAAAATCCGCTCAGTTTTTTCCCCAAGTTACTCAACGGAGCGGCGTCCGCGGTTTTCGGCGCATGGATGCGGAAGCGGCGACACAGAGGAAAACGAGCCGGCATTCAGGTGAAACTCCGCAAGAGAGGACACAGATTGGCGTTCCCGTCGATCCACCTCGCGAATGTACGCTCCCTACCCAACAAAATGGACGAGCTTCATCTTCTGTTAAAGACCAGTAAAGACTTCGGACGTTCCGCGGCCATGTGCTTCACGGAGACCTGGCTTTGCGACGCTGTACCCGATGGCGCCGTCACGCTTCCCGGCTTCAACATTCATCGAGCGGACCGCGACATGGAATCATCGGGGAAAACGAAGGGCGGCGGAATATGCCTCCATATAAACGAAAAATGGTGTACGGACGTCACGGTGCTCAGCACACACTGCAGCCAGCATTTGGAGTCGCTGTTTTTGAACTGTAAACCATTTTACTCGCGATGTGAGTTTGCATCGTTTATACTGGCTGGAGTCTATATTACACCGCAAGCTAACACGAACGCCGCATTGCTAACGCTCACCGAACAAGTCAACGAAATTGAAAAAAAACACCCTGACTCACCCCTCATTATTCTCGGGGACTTTAACAAAGCTAAACTCAAACACGAACTCCCTAAATACAAGCAGCACATCGACTGTCCTACCAGGGAAAATAATACTTTAGACCACTGGTACACTACGGTAAAAAACGCATACCGTGCTATACCTCGTGCAGCCCTGGGCTCGTCTGATCACTGCTTAATTCACTTAATACCGACGTACAAGCAAGAACTTAAATGTGCGAAGCCTACAGTGAAAACAGTCAAAAAGTGGACCAATGAAGCAAAGATGGAACTTCAAAGCTGTTTAGACTCCACAGACTGGAGTGTCTTTGAAAATTCAGCTGGCAGCCTGGATGAATATACGGACACTGTCACATCCTATATCAGTTTCTGCGAAGAAGTTTGTGTACCAACAAAATCATTTCGGACATTCAACGACAACAAGCCGTGGTTCAATGCTAAACTTAAGCAGCTTCGCCAAGCTACGGAAGATGCATATCAGAGCGGGGACAGGGCCCTGTAAAATCGAGCTAGAAACCAGCTTACTAAAGAAATTAACATTGCAAAGAGGATCTATGCAGCAAAGTTGGAAAAACAGTTTAGCGCGAACGACTCAAAATCAGTCTGGCGTGCATTCCCATCGCTGACTAATTACAAGCGACGATCCCCCCAAGCTGAGAACAATAGCACACTAGCCAACGACTTGAATACCTTCTATTGCAGATTTGAAGAGGACAGTTTCACTCCACACACCCACCCGGCCGCACCCGCGACCACAACCACACCTCTGACTTCTGCGTTAACCATCCATGAACAGGATGTGAGACGCATCTTCAAACAACAGAAGATTAACAAAGCGACAGGACCGGACCATGTGTCCCCATCCTGCCTCAAAGTCTGCGCGGACCAGCTCGCTCCAGTCTTCACTCAGATCTTTAACAGATCTTTGGAAATGTGCGAAGTTCCATTCTGTTTCAAACGCTCCACCATCATTCCAGTCCCCAAGAAACCTGCAATCTCTGGTCTGAATGACTACAGGCCTGTCGCTTTGACATCTGTGGTCATGAAGTCCTTTGAACGTCTCGTGCTGGACCACTTCAAGAGTGTCACAGGTCCCCTGCTGGACCCCCTGCAGTTTGCCTACCAAGCGAACAGGTCTGCGGATGCGGACTTCATCCTAGAACACCTCGACAGTGCAGGGACCTGCGCGAGGATCCTGTTCGTGGACTTCAGCTCAGCGTTCAACACCATCATCCCTGAACTCCTTTCAACCAAGCTTCTCCAGCTCAGCGTCTCACCTGCGATTTGCCAGTGGATTTACAGCTTTCTGACGGGCAGGACACAGCAGGTCAGGCTGGGGGAGGCCACCTCATCCACACGCAGCATCAGCACTGGGGCGCCCCAAGGTTGTGTCCTCTCTCCGCTGCTCTTCTCTCTCTACACGAACGACTGCACCTCAGCGAACCCGACTGTCAAGCTCCTGAAGTTTGCAGATGACACCACTGTCATCGGCCTCATCAAGGACGGTGACGAGTCTGCATATCGACAGGAAGCGGAGCGGCTGGAGCTGTGGTGCGGCCGACACAACCTGGAGCTGAACATGCTCAAGACGGTAGAGATGATCGTGGACTTCAGGAGGCATCCTTCGCCACAGCTGCCCCTCACGTTGTCCAGCTGCCTTGTGTCAACCGTCGAGACCTTCAAGTTCCTGGGAATTACAATCTCTCAGGACCTGAAGTGGGCGAACAACATCAACTCCGTCCTCAAAAAGGCCCAGCAGAGGATGTACTTCCTGCGGCTTCTGAGAAAGCACGGCCTGCCACCGGATCTGCTGAGACAGTTCTACACAGCGGTCATCGAATCAGTCCTGTGTTCTTCCATCACAGTCTGGTTTGGTGCTGCTACAAAAAAGGACAAACTCCGACTGCAACGGACAATCAAAACTGCTGAAAGGATTGTCGGTACCCCCCTACCCACCATTGAGGACTTGCACGCTGCCAGAACTAAGACAAGGGCGTGCAAAATCCTCTCTGACCGTCTGCACCCCGGTCACCAGCTCTTCCAGCTCCTTCCCTCAGGTAGGCGTTACCGATCAACGCAAACTAGAACTAGTAGACATTCCAACAGCTTCTTCCCTCTTGCGATCAACTTCTTAAACACCTAACCTATAATTCCATTACAACAAGCTGGCAATTTTTTGACTTGAGTTCGTTGTCACATTTCTGTGGGGCCAATTATGTATTACTCGTGCACTCACTGTAGTTGTCTCGCGATGCTGCACTATTTGCATATACTGGCCACTCATGCCAGAGTAGCATCTGCTCCATTTGCACACTGATTGAGGAGTATCTGTAACATTTGCACAACCAACATTGTCCCAGATGATCGCACTACTCGTCACTTTAAACCGCATACACTCCTTGAAGTCTCAGCGCCCTTTGCACAATGGTCATTGCACCGGACTATTGCAATATTAGTCGTTCGAACTGCTCTAAGTGCTAGAGGACTCTGCATCTTTTTGCACAATTGTTTTTTGTCAATGTCTTTATGTCCCCAAAGTGTTCTGTAAATTGACTGTTTGTTGTACTAGAGCGGCTCCAACTACCGGAGACAAATTCCTTGTGTGTTTTGGACATACTTGGCAAATAAAGATGATTCTGATTCTGATTCTGATACTGGCCACTCATGCCAGAGTAGCATCTGTACCACTTGCACGCTGACTAAGGAGTATCTGCAACATTTGCACAATCAACATTGTTCCAGATTATCGCGCTACTAGTCACTTTAAACTTGCATACATTGAAAGCTCGGCACCCTTTGCACAATGGTCATTGACTCTTGCTATATTAGTCATTCAAAATGCAAAGTGCTAGAGGACTCTGCATCTTTTTGCACAATTGTCAATTTTTATTTTTTTTTAAATTGTACCGGCATTACCAGATAACTAGCAACCCTTTATTGCTCAGTGACTGTTTTTCTCAATGTCTTTATCTCTCAAAAGTGATATCTGTCCATTGACTGTCTGTTGTCGTATTAGAGCGGCTCCAACTACCGGAGACAAATTCCTTGTGTGTTTTTTGGACAGGGCAAAATAAAGATGATTCTGATTCTGAAAATGGCACAAAACGTATATAAACGGGTTTTTAATGATGCCAGAAAACACATACATACAAAGAGATTCCCCCTTCACCGCAGGAGTTACGTAGTACATTTACGTGAAAATCTGCAATATACAGAGTCCATATAGAAAAACATTTAAATATTTTAAAACAGGGATTATCAAACTTTGTACACAAATTACCACCATCACGACCAATTTTAAAAACTATACGTAATATTTTTGTAAGCCACTAACATTATGCTCAACATTAACTCTGTGCTTATTGCTTCTATATATGAATAATAATTAAAAAATGGTACTTGGAGAATGATTTAATGAAAATGTTTTGTTCGTATAGGGTAAACAAAAATTTTACCAAAAGAAACACTTAAATGCTGAATTACTTAAAAGTTAAATATTACTAAACTGTACTTGGAGAGTGATTCTTTAACGTACCACTAGAAGGGGCCTGCGTACCACTCGTGGTATGCATGCCACACTTTGAGAATCACTGTAAGCTTTTTGTGGTGTTGTTTTGTGTAGTTTTTTTGTTTGTTTTATGGTGTAGTGTTACATTGTGTTGTTTTATGTCATGTTGTTTTGTGTAGTGTGGTGTGTTGTTGTTGTGTTGGGTTGTTTTGCAATGTGTACAATTCTGTTGCATCGGTTTGCATGAGGCAGCACGTACTTGTGTGGGTTTTCTCCTGGCACCCACATCCCAAAAACACACATCCCACGTCCCAAAAACATGCATGGCAGGTTAATTGAAGACTCTAAATTGCCGTTAGGTGTGAGTGTGAGTGTGAATGGTTGTTTGTATATATGTGCTCTGTGATTGAAAATCTTGTTTCTCATTCTAAAAAATTGTGAACTTTTTTCTTTTTTTTAACTTGAAATCGTTTTAGGGTCTTTCTACACTCCTTAAGACAATACACACACATTTAAACACAGGACATTTTGAGATAGAGAGAGAGAGAGAGAGAGAGCGAGAGCGAGCACAAGAACAATAGACAAAAAAGTGGCAAAAATATAAAAATAAATAACGCCTACAGTACAAAAAATAAGGTGTTTGCATCTCGGAAAGACTAACTGTACTATCAATTGCCTTTTTTTTTTTTTTTTTTTTTTAAAGTTATCGTGCAATTTAAAAAAAAAAAATCACAAATTAGTGGAACGCAAAGCGTGAACCACGATATAGCGGTGGTTTACTGTATACAAAAAATAAAGTCGTCACAGTCGGGCAGAAACCTCCTATAACCAAATGTTGGTCGATTTCATATTTTTCCACTCCATGTGGGGCTGTTATTTTAACAAATCGTGGCCCAATCTAAAGCGCTGAAAATGGCTTGCTCTCATTGATGATGCAATTTTAATGACTCAACACTTTTCCTGAAAAGCAATGGTTTTGGAGATGCAAGCATTCTGCTCAACACCAGCAATATATTAATGATAATATAAATGGATGGATGTATAATTATTACCTCCAATAAGCCTAAATACAAATTTATTTTTAATGGGTAAACATTTGATTTGAAGTGCATTGGTTTTACTGACCCCTGCTGGTTCATCCACAACATAAAACATTAAGCATCTGAGGGACCGAAGCCTGCTTTTATCTTTGATCAAATGTATTTGTTGTGTTCCTGGTGGAGTTTGTCGGCTGTAACTTTGCACAGATAAATCTCTCCATGCTTTGCCGCCTCTTTCTTGCTCTGGCTGCTATCTGATTAGCAGGAGTGTAAAACCGACTGGGATTAATTTCACCGCTGTCTCCCCTCGTTCCCTTCCGGCCTGTTGTTTCCCTCCAAACAATGCCCCGTCGAGACACGAACAAACGGTGAGCATGCGTTGCTATCTGCTGCTTTTTCGCGCTTCCGCTCTTAATGCAAATGCTAGAAAGCCAGAAGAATTCGATGACACTTACATGGAAAAGATATTCGGAAGTTGGAAGAAGACACACAGGAAGTTGCGTTAATTGAACTGACTCGCATTCGTAGCGTGTTGTCGTCAAAGTAAAGTCAAACATTCTTGAGGCCCTTGTCATCAAAGTTAAAGTTCAGCCAAACTGACAAAAATAAATAAATAAATAAATTACATTTCAGAAAACAAATTAACAAAAGTTAAAACAAATTTACATTTCAGAAAACAAACTAACAAAAGCCAACACACTTTTACATTTCAGAAAACAAACGAAACAAACACAAAACAAATTTACATTTCAGAAAACAAATTAACAACAACCGAAACACTTCCATTTCAGAAATCAAATGAACAAAACACAAAACCCTTTAACATTTCAGAAAACAAATTCAAAGAATACGAAACAAATTAACAAAAGCCAAAACAAATTACAAGTGACACAAACCGGAAAGGCAACGTAACATATCACAGATTGATGGGAAGGTTTCCCACATGCATTATTAGGATTCCCTCGCATTTTCCTGCAGAAGACGCGCTGCTCCAATGTTATTGGCTCCAGGATACGCGCCTGGATATGATTGGCTGCTGTATCCCAGTAGAACACGCCTTGCTGCTTCCAGACGGTTAAAGAAATATGTGACTTGTGTGTGGTGGTGTTATAAGGGGGTCTGAATACTTTCTGTACCACACACAAACAGTATATATAAAATAAATGAATAAAAGATATCCAACCATTTTCCATTTTCTGTACCGCTTATCCTCACTAGGGTCACGGGTATGCAGGAGCCTATCCCAGCTATCTTCGGGCATACAAAATGCATATATACAAAATAGAAAATGGAAGTAGAATAAAATGAATAAAAAAGAGAAATAATAAAAAATAGTTAATAAATAATACATTTAAGTAAATTAGATTAAATTCATACAAAATACATATTTACAATAGATTAATAAAAAAAAACAGGGAATTAAAAAAAAGATAAAAACATGCATAAATAAAAAAAAAATCAATAAACTATAATACAAACCTTTGATAAAAAGAGAGTGGCACGGTGTATGACTGGTTAGCACATCTGCCTCACAATTCTGAGGACCCAGGTTCAAATCCGGCCTCGCCTGTGTGGAGTTTGCATGTTCTCCCCATACCTGCGTGGGTTTTCTCCCACATCCCAAAAAACTAATAATAAACAAATACATTTTAAAGTGACATACAAAGCCGTCATTGGACAGAGTTGCCATTTGCACTCCACTCGAGTAAACAATCAAAATATGTAGAAGCACACAACTGTTTCGGAAATTATGCCGCCTATTCACTGGGCACTGCGTAAAAGGAATAGACATCTTATTATCGCATCGTCTTCTACGATGACTCTCACGCTGCAATTTTGCAGGACCTCTTTGTGAAAGCTGCTGTCCGTTGCCCAGTGATTCAGGTTTGGCGGGGACGAACCATCACTAAAAGTGCGAGCGTTGGCGTCACAGATTTCCATGCGGCCTCATTAAGTGGTCACATTGTGACGTCAAACGCCCACTGAGTGAGTAGCTGTGTTATTATTGTTATGATTATTACCCACAATGCTCCAAAGCGCTTTGGCTCGGGACCACCACTCCAGCTCATCTGTTCCCATCGCCCATCAGCCTACCTACCGTAAAAGCTTTTTACTGATGTCATCAGTGCAATCTAGTGCTTGAATGAGTTCAGTAGGTGGAGAAATGTGCATTGTACTTATGGTATGGCCTTCCAACAGTGCAGATGGAGGCGATGAAATATCATCCGCATACTCCTCACTTTTTTTCCTTTTCGTGGCTGCACCGTAAAAGTGTACCGGTTAGGAAAAGTAGAATAACCGTAGGACCTCAAATGGTTATTACTGCGACATAGCAACCTAGCTGAATGTTCAGTAGTAAACTTAGGAGTTTATTTTGTTCCGTGACCATACTCTTAACTTATAAAACATTCATATATCAAATTATGCTTCCCCATCGAAATGAATGAAAATGCCAGTAATCTGTTGAAGCCTGGCAAAAAACGGCAACAACTTTTGGGAACTTGAGAAAAATAGCATTCTACGGTTCTATTGTGCTTAAAATATAAGAATAAAGAATAGATCAAAGTATTAAAGCAGAATATAATAACAATTAGGGCTGCAACTAACTATTATTTTAATAATTGACGCATCTGTCGATTTTTATATATTTTTTTCTTTTTTTCTTTCTTTATTTTTCGATGAATTGGATAAAAACAAAACATTTCCATCCCTTTAACAGGACATTATTCCAAAAATTTAAAGTGCAGAAAATGCACAAACATAAATTGATTATGATTCTGTTACTGGTTTGGTCAGTAACATGTCAGAAAAAAAGGCAAAAATGTCGATCATTGTTTTCCAACGTAAAAGCAGACGTTTGCAAATGTCTTATTTTGATCAAACACAAAGATAATCACCCTGCTTTCATAGAGGATTCCGTAAAATCAGAGAATATTTATTGTGAAGAGGCTGAAATTTCAAGAATTTGGACAATTTTAAATGGACTGCACTTACAGTATAAAGCCTCACATTCACCCACTCACAATCACATTCGTACACCAATGGGCGACTGCTGCCATGCAAGGCTCTGCCAGGCCCACTGGGAGCAAATTAGGGTTCAGTGTCTTGCCCAAGGACACTTCGACATGCGGACAGTCGTAGCCGGGATTCAAACCAGTGATCCTTCGGTCACTGCACGACCTGCTCTAACTACTGAGCCACAGCCGACCAATTTTAAGTTAAACAAAGTCTCTCAGCCATTAATCGATTATCAAAATAGTTGTCAATTTGCTCATCTATTAGTTGCCGATTAATCGGTTAATTGTTGCACCTCTAATAACAATTAAATGCAATGTACAGAAATAATTGTTTTATTTTTATTTGTGCAATTGAAAGCAAATAAAAATATAAATATAAAAATAAATATAAAAATACAATTTTTTCTTCACATTCTGTCGTATAGAAAAGAATTATAGAAAAGAAGAAAATAAAGGAAGTCACAAACATCATCTTCGGGGGAGGACTCCCAAAGCAGATTCAAGTGTTTTACCTCCTTAATACAAACGAAAACAGGACACGCGGGGTAGGTTTATGAGAGATAACATTACCACTTAGTCTATATACAGTAACTGTATACTGTATAGTGCCGTTTCGATGTATCAAAGTGTTTCCCCCATCTGTTATCGCCGTACATCACCATTCCACACGGGGCACCTTCAGCGTTTATTTAAGCTGAGACACCTGAGGGAAATTAACTTGTGAGGGGCAAAAATACATCGATCTCTCGTTGGAGCTTGACTTCAGGCTTTCACTTTTCACACACTGGCCTCGTAATGGGGACAACGCTGTCTTTGTGGTTGCCATGGTAACGGGACCAGTACATGGACCTTGTGGTGGATATCCTTGATATCCAGTTTAAGGGGTCCATTAACTAGTATGCTCTTTATCGTCACTAGTAGAACAATTTGGTCATACTAGTACAAAAATGACATGTTACTCGGGAGGCAAAACTGTGAACTAGTTGACGGCTCCATGCTACTAGCTCTACTAGTCATAGACTAGACATAAAATTCTACGAGTTAATATCTAGTGCTTTACTTGTAGTACTAGTAGCGTGCAGATGTCAACTGTTGGACAGTTTTGCATCACAAGTGACGTGTAGTTTGAATAGAAGGCAGTAGTGAGGAAAAAAATGCTAGTAAGACAGTCATTCTATGCGCTAGTCGTTCTACAAGTGAACTGAATCGTCTTTATGGAAAGCTGTTTGAGGTGTCCAGTTTAAGGTCCATGTACAGGTACTAGTACGCTCTTTGTCCTAGTAAGACAACTCAGCGAACTAGTAGAATGACTGACTCTGACTAGTCATGTTTTTTACACTACTAGTGGACCTTCCGGCCTACAAGTATGGAATTACACTTTACTATCAAACTACGGTGCTGTACTAGTAACACTACTCGGCACACCTGGTAGGATGTGTGTCACACACGAGTAGCCTTCCAGATCCTGCTAGTAGCACTATCTACTAGTGCAATGAATTGGCTTGCAAGTGAGGACAAAGAGCCTACTATTACATGGACCTTAAGTTGGATATCAAGGCTATCGAATAAATGTATGTGGCTTCCCATAGTGAAGTGAAGAACTTAGCTCAAAAGTTTACACGGCGCAATAATAGCAAATAATGTCATGTTTACGTAAAGGATGAGAAAGCACAGCATGGGGGCACACGATGTATACAAACTCCCTTATGTTGGATTAAGGCATAATTCTTGCACGTGGATCACATTAATTATGGAAACATTTATGACAGCCCTACTGAATAATTCCTGGATGCATAAAGAGGAATGTGCTGTGCGCATCCAGAGCTGTCTTGTTAGTTTAATCCTGGTTTAATAATAATAATATATATTTAATAACCTTGGGGGAATGAGCGACATGCTGCTTCAACGCTGCAGCGTTTTCTGGTAAATGTACATTACAACAGACGATATGATGCCAGTGTATCGATACTGTATCGCACTGGAAAATGATACTGCTCAGTACCAGTATGATGCATTGCGATATCGATATTTAATACTGGTAGATCGACACTGTATCCCAGCAGACAATGAAATAGACAATAGTGATATCAATACAATATATGAGGTTGATGTAGCCATACTGTATCCCCACAGACAACGATACTGTATTGATATTTGATGCCTGTGTATATTTACTGTATTGCATTGGACAACAATAATAATACATAATAATCATCATCATCATCGTACAAACGCAAAACACACCTATTCTGGACTGCCTACTCATTTTAACATTTGGTTACAGTACAGTACTGAATGTACTGTAATATTTAATTATTGATGTGTGCCTTTGAGGGGCGTGGCCCAGTCAGTAATGTCCGGCTAGCATGTGTGTGAGCCTCTGGGCGTGAGTTGTGGCCTACAGCAGCTCTTTGCACATGATCTCATTTTGTATTTGTGTTTTTGACCCGTTCAATAAATGGCTGAAAGTGCATCAGCGACTGTGGCTTTCTTTGCCCACATGTGGGGGCATTACAGTACAGTACAGTACAGTCGTATTTGCTCCATTTTTATTTATTTTTTCCACTAGAGCGGCGGTGTAGCTAAACCTCGATCATGAATAAAGTTTTGGCTCGCAACACAAAGCAAAAAAATTGACCAAGCAACAGCTCATAACTCAAAAGATTCGTGAAAAGTCAAGGTACCAACTGTATTAGCCAGCCTGGCTCCCGATCATCCCCGCCTCCATGATGGAGGATCCTCATTGATTTGCCGCTCACACCACAGAGAGATCAAACGGAGACGTTGGTGTGAGATATGAGAGAGCAAAATGATGAGATGCCGTGCCGTGCGTCCCGTTGCCGGGAGTCCTTGTGGGAATTGCCATTAATCACCAATTCGGCGGCCGTGGCGGCGGTAGCGGCTTCACAGAGAAAGCAGATAAGATTTGATGAAAAGAAATTGGCCTTTGAATGTGCCATTGATCATGTTTAGCACTTGAACAGAGCCCCAGAGTGGAATTAGCAACCACGATTGGATTGCTGCTTCATGGCTATGCTGCTAGGTTAGCATTTCTGACATGTCATAGAAATTTACCAGAGCAGACCCCTGTGATAAGATCGCAATGCCATGGTGAAGCAGCATGTGGCTCATTACCAAAGGTTATTTCCAAGGAGCTGTACACAATTGTATGTTTGTGATCACCTCCTCTGTGATTTCGTTTCCTCTTTTTTCCGAGGAATTAACTATTTATAAAATACAGCGGGACCTTGACCTACAAGTGCCGCAACTTAATGTTTTTTTTGAGTTATGAACGATCGTATGGTCGATAATTTTGCTGTGTTGAGAGTCAAAATTTGTGTTATGAGCAAGCTTCTGATCCTCTCCTTTTCATCTGAATTGAAAAATGCCATTTATCAATTAATGTACTGTGCCCTCACATGAAGAAGATATAAGAAGCTATATATAAGAATATATGCACATTTAAATTATAACAGGAAGTTTTGGCATCTAGGGTTTAGTTCCCCTTTAAAATGTTTTTACACCATACATTGCTATTTGTCTTTATTAAAAACATAGCAAAACATTTGGTGTTTTGCACTGCATCTGGAGCACATTCACATTTCAATGGGGAAAATGTATTTGATAGATGAGTAAAATTGCGTTGCGAGCTCGGTCATGGAACGAATTTGACTCGTAAATCAAGGAACCACTGTATTTATAACATACATCGCAGTATTGATATTTGAGGCTAGTGTATCAATCCTAGATTTGTAGTACACAACGAAACAGTCTATTGCAGTATCGATATCCTGTATCATTGTATATACTGTATTAAAATAGACCAAGTTGTGAATTACAATGCATTGTGAAATCAAAGATCTGAGATTGGTGTATCAATAATATATCACAACAGACAACGTTACGAACCATACAATAAACTGAAATATGAATATTTCGTACTGGTGTATTAACATTCTATCTATTGTAACAGACAACGATGCGGTACAACATGTTAATGGTATCTGATGCGCGTGTATCAACACTATGATATCAGAGAACGACACTTGACCGCATCATACAACAATAAGATACATCTTCATATCTATATTTTATGCTGGTCTTTCTATACTGTATCGCATCAGACAATACAATAAATCACAATATCGATTTGTGTTGTGCGCGCGGGTACCTCTGCTGTTTTGCAATGGACAACTTTAAGATACATCGCGATATCCATCCTCGATTCTAGTGTATCACTGCACAATTATATGGTTTGATTAGATGTATACATTTTTATTGTACTAGACAACAATACTATGCATTACAGTATCGATATCGCATGCTTGTGTATCAATACTGTTTTGTAACAGACAATACGGCATGTACGATACATTGAGATATCTAGATTTGATGCTCATGTGTTGATAAATTGCGATTTTGAGATTTGATGTTGGCGATACCACACGTCGCGAGGTTTATCAAATAAATTGCAAAACATATAACGATGTGATACGGTAGGATATCATTATTTATATATTTTTTTATTATTATTTTATTATTTATATATATATATTTTTTCCAGCTGCCTTGTGTCAACCGTCGAGACCTTCAAGTTCCTGGGAATTACAATCTCTCAGGACCTGAAGTGGGCGAACAACATCAACTCCGTCCTCAAAAAGGCCCAGCAGAGGATGTACTTCCTGCGGCTTCTGAGCTTCTGAGAAAGCACGGCCTGCCACCGGAGCTGCTGAGGCAGTTCTACACAGCGGTCATCGAATCAGTCCTGTGTTCTTCCATCACAGTCTGGTTTGGTGCTGCTACAAAAAAGGACAAACTCCGACTGCAACGGACAATCAAAACTGCTGAAAGGATTGTCGGTACCCACCTACCCACCATTGAGGACTTGCACGCTGCCAGAACTAAGACAAGGGCGTGCAAAATCCTCTCGGACCGTCTGCACCCCGGTCACCAGCTCTTCCAGCTCCTTCCCTCAGGTAGGCGCTACCGATCAACGCAAACTAGAACTAGTAGACATTCCAACAACTTCTTCCCTCTTGCGATCAACTTCTTAAACACCTAACCTATAATTCCATTACAACAAGCTGGCAATTTTTTGACTTGAGTTCGTTGTCACATTTCTGTGGGGCCAATTATGTATTACTCGTGCACTCACTGTAGTTGTCTCGCCATGCTGCACTATTTGCATATACTGGCCACTCATGCCAGAGTAGCATCTGCTCCATTTGCTCACTGATTGAGGAGTATCTGTAACATTTGCACAACCAACATTGTCCCAGATGATCGCACTACTCGTCACTTTAAACCGCATACACTCCTTGAAGTCTCAGCGCCCTTTGCACAATGGTCATTGCACCGGACTATTGCAATATTAGTCGTTCGAACTGCTCTACGTGCTAGAGGACTCTGCATCTTTTTGCACAATTGTTTTTTGTCAATGTCTTTATGTCCCCAAAGTGTTCTGTAAATTGACTGTTTGTTGTACTAGAGCGGCTCCAACTACCGGAGACAAATTCCTTGTGTGTTTTGGACATACTTGGCAAATAAAGATGATTCTGATTCTGATTCTGATGTTGCTCGCTTTTCACCACAGCAATTAGTACATTGAGTGACAACGAAAAGAGGAAAAAAAAAACTGTTCAGGCGGAGTCCTTTCAAGTTGATGTCCAGTAATGACACCCAGTCACTCAATCACAGTCAACTTTGTTACCTCCCTCCACTCCAGTCAAAGTAATGCGCTGATTAATCCAACAAGCTGTCGTCCGCCTCCAACTCCGGCGTGTTGTAAATTCACAGACAACGACGATGCGGTGTAAATAGACTGCAGCTGGCGTCAGGTACCTGGTGTAGCGCGGATGAAACGGGGCCTTTGTGATAAGACAGACGGGTGCGCGGGCTGTCAAAACTGACTCGATTTTACAATTTATCCCCTATTTATTGTAAGTGATGGCTAAGTAGTTGCCGGGAAACAGACTGAAAGTCTGACGCTGCAGACATTAAATCAGTGGTTCTCAAACTTTTTATGCCAAGTACCACCAGGTTTTATTCCTAGAAAGTACTGCATGTATTGTCAGCCACTATGACATTATGCGCAGTTGGACCATCAATACTGCGCTTATTCCCTTCCCTGGGGAAATTTAATTCTTTTTTAGGTATTCATGGGTTCTTCCACACAGTGTTGGTATGGAAGGTGTCAAGGCACTCCAGGAGTTTTATACATTTTTGGAAAATATTTTGTAACAGCCACGGACCTCTCAAAATGACTACTCTGTCAAAATGGCCAGAAATTGATTCCCATGGTCCCTGCTGTGTGTTTGTGGAAGGTTTCCCGACACTCGTGGACCTTTTATTATTATTATTATTATTATTATTATTTTTTTTTTTTTTAGCTGCTTGAAGAATTTGTGATTTTGCGACAACCTGTCAAAATTGTTGTGCATTGACTCTTAAAAAAAGGTGCAGTTTTGGGTCCGGCTAAGGCTCTATGTATGGAAAGTTTCAGCACTTCTGAATGTAAAACCCCCAAACTGTCAAAATGGCTGAAAAGCAATTCACACACGTCAAAATTGTTGAAAATCCTTTACGAAAAATATAATTTTCTTTCGCCATATTTGGGTCTGACCAGGGCCCCCGGTGTGGTTGTGTAAGGTTTCCCAATACTCCTGGACCTAAAAGTATTATTTTAAGCAACTTGAAAAATTTGCGACAGCCGCAGACCTAACAAAATGGATGAACAATCAACTCCTCAAAAACAAGTACAGTTTTTTTTTTGTTTTTTTTTTGCGTTTTCTGGAACCCCTTGTGTGTGTATGGAAGGCTTCCCTGCACTCACAAACTAAAAAGTGTGTATTTTATTTTATTATTTTTTTTTTAGCAATTTGAAAAATGTGCGGTTTTGGCGGTCCTGTCGAACTTGCCAAAAATCTATTCCCAGTTGTTGAAATCGACTCCCCCAAAAATTCTTTTTTTTTTTAAGTGCCATTTCTCGGTGCGATTGTAAAAGGTTGGATTTAGGTCAAGTTCAAAATGAGTTGTTAAATCAGTTAAATGGTGAGCTGCCTCTGCAAAGACCCGACGCTAGTTTAGCTTAGCTTATCTTAATGCTTTGAAAACATCAAATGGCTTTTTAACGGGCCTGTTTATGAGCCTCGCATTCCCACTTTCCATCGACTTCATTCATCAGAATCATTGCGGTGCTTCGATAAGTCCCGAATGACAGACAGAGCCTCGCTTGTAATAAAATAATTAATATAAAAGAGGCTTTTATTTATGAAAATGGCTTTACGCCCAATTAGCATGATGCCGTCGTTAAAGTAATGACATTCTTGGATTCTCGCTACGTGCTTGTTGTTTATCCCCCAGACAGGCTGTCATTGAGCGCACACAATAGAGGCATTTATGAGAGAAGAGGCCTTTATGTTGGACTTTTTTTAAACAGTATCTTTAGTTTTAAAATTGCATTAATTCCGCAATCTTGTGAAACTTTAGCTCAGCCAGCGTCTAAAGTGTTTCTTCTTTGGCTTTTTTGTTGTTGTACGAGAAGGTATCCATTGTAGCATAGACGTGCGATGGTAGAACAGGAAATGTGATATATTAACGATCACATGCACAATTAAATTATACAGAGCACATGCTAAGATAAACACACTTATTGTACACGCACACACACACACATAGTTATACCTATAAAAGGTCACTAAGTGACAGTATTGCTCCTTCCTGTTTCCTCTCAGTTCCACATCCATCCATCCATCCATTTTCTGAGCCGCTTCTCCTCACTAGGGTCGCGGGCGTGCTGGAGCCTATCCCATCTGTCATCGGGCAGGAGGCGGGGTACACCCTGAACTGGTTGCCAGCCAATCGCAGGGCACATAGAAACAAACAACCATTCGCACTCACAGTCATGCCTACGGGCAATTTAGAGTCTCCAATTATATGCATGCTTTTGGGATGTGGGAGGAAACCGGAGTGCCCAGAGAAAAGCCACGCATGCACGGGGCGAACATGCAAACTCCACATAGGCGGGGCCGGGGATTGAACCCGGGTCCTCAGAACTGTGAGGCTGACACTCTAACCAGTCGGCCACCGTGCCACCTTTGTTCCACATGTATAAACTTATTTATTCATTTATTTTTTTACACTTGTATGACGCCTACCAGTGTGGTCGCCTCGGTAACGCGCTCTCTAGTATTGTTTTTGTTTTTTTCGTTCGTCTTTGGAGACATTACACGACTCACTTACACAAGGGGAGACTTGCTAACCATCAAGGAGTCTACTCCGGACTTTCTTTCACCAATTTTCGCAAATCCGCTCAGTTTTTTCCCCGAGTTACTTACCAGGGCGGCGTCCGCGGTTTTCGGCGCATGGAGGTGGAAGCGGTGTCACCGAGGGAAGCGAGCCGGCATCCAAGTGAAACTCCGCAATAGAGGACACAGATTGGCGTTTCCGTCGATCCACTTCGCGAATGTACGCTCCCTACCCAACAAAATGGACGAGTTTCATCTTCTGTTAAAGACCAGACTTCGGACGTTCCGCTGCCATGTGCTTTACGGAGACTTGGCTTTGCGACGGTGTACCCGATGGCGCCGTCATGCTTCCCGGCTTCCATATTCATCGAGCAGACCGCGACATGGAATCATCGGGGAAAACAAAAGGCGGGGAACGAAAGGATATGCTTCTATATCAACGGAAAATGGTGTGCGGACATCACAGAGCTCGGCACACACTGCAGCCCGCATTTGGAGTCGCTGTTTTTGAACTGTAAGCCATTCTACTCGCCACGTGAGTTCGCATCATTCAACCTGGCTGGCGTGTACATCCCGCCTCAAGCTAACACGAACGCCGCACTGCTAATGCTCGCCGAACAAGTCAACGACATTAAAAAAAAAACCTCCAGACTCACCCCTCATTATTCTCAGGGACTTTAACCAAGCTGAACTCAACCACAAACTCCCTAAATACAAGCAGTACATCGACTGTCCTACCAAGGAAAATAACATTTTAGACCACTGCTATACTATGCTAAAAAACGCATACCGTGCTATACCTCGTGCAGCCCTGGGCTCGTCTGATCACTGCTTAATTCACTTAATACCGACATACAGGCAAGAACTTAAATGCGCGAAGCCTACAGTGAAAACAGTGAAAAAGTGGACCAATGAATCAAAGATGGAACTTCATAGCTGTTTAGACTGCACAAACTGGAGTGTCCTTGAAAATTCAGCTGGCAGCCTGGATGAATATACGGACACTGTTACATCCTATTTCAGTTTCTGTGAAGATGTGTTTGTACCAACAAAGTCATTTCGCACATTCAACAACAACAAGCCGTGGTTCACTGCTAAACTTAAGCAGCTTCGCCAAGCTAAGGAGGACGCATATCAGAGCGGGGACAGGGCCCTGTATAATCGAGCTAGAAACCAGCTGACTAAAGAAATTAACATTGCAAAGAGAAACTATGCAGCAAAGTTGGAAAAACAGTTTAGCACTAACGACTCTAAATCACCCTGGCATGCATTCCAATCGCTGACTAATTACAAGCGACAATCCCCCCAAGCTGAGAAAAAGAGCACACTAGCCAACAACTTGAATACCTTAAACTGCAGATTTGAAAAGGACCCTTTCACACCCACCCATCCGGCCGCACCCCAGACCACAATCACAACTCTGACTTCTGCGTTAACCATCCATGAACAGGATGTGAGACGCATCTTCAAACAGCAAAATATTAACAAAGCGGCAGGCCCAGACTATGTGTCCCCATCCTGCCTCAAAGTCTGCGCGGACCAGCTCGCACCAGTCTTTTTATTAATTAAAAAAATGTACCGGCATTACCAGATAACTAGCAACCCTTTACTGCTCAGTGACTGTTTTTGTTTTGTTTTTGTCAATGTCTTTGTCTCAAAAGTGTTCTCTCTCAATTGACTGTCTGTTGTCGTACTAGAGCGACTCCAACTACTGTGTTTTTTGGACATACTTGGCAAATAAAGGTGATTCTGATTCTGATGACAGTTGGGAATGTTAAAATGTGGCTTATAACTATTGCCTGTACAAATTCTTATTTTCATTATTTGAATAGTATATTGTTCACATGATTTGAGCCAGGCAAGGTGGTTCGGGCATCTGGTTAGGATGCCCCCTGGACGCCTCCCTGGTGAGGTTTTCCGGGCACATCCCACTGGGAGGAGGCCCCGGGGAAGGCCCAGGACACGCGAGAAGGAATAAATCTCCCGGCTGACCTGGGAACACCTCAGGATCGCCCTGGAAGAGCTGAACGAAGCGGCCGGGGAGAGGAAAGTCTGGGCTTCGCTGCTTAAATTGCTGTCCCCGTAACCCGACCCCGGATAAGTGGAAGAAAATGGATGGATGGAAAATACCAAGTAATTTAGTATTGAAAAAAAATCTAAATAAGGCCAACAGAAACAAAAAAAAACATAAGTAAATAGTAAACAATTTTTTAATGGTTCAATTCGATCCGCGATAGGAACATGCAGCAGTTCACGCTGACCCAAGAACATGTTCAGAACAAATTCACTTTACATGATTTCCTATGTGAAAAAAACTCCACTGTAATAGATTATGTATTATATATTATAACATAGGAGTATTATTGTAAAATACGCTATGTTAGTATTAATTCAATTAAAATTATATTTGTCACATATAAGGCCTCAGTGCTTGTGAAGCTAACGCTCCATTGTCCCTCACAGTTCTTTAAGGACACAGCATTGTAAACACACAAACATCAGTGAAAATGTGGATTTTCAAAATCTTGAGCTGTGCCTAATTCAAAGGATTACGCTGATGACGTAACCCCTAAAATGAAAGAACTAGCCAAAAGCATGACTAACAATATAATTATAATTTTTGTCTTGATCATCGATGTTACATAATACAAAATGGAATTTAATTAAGAAAATCTTAGTCTTGTCCACTGAGCTTACATGAATTCATGTTGATCATAGAACTTAGATAATAAAATACAATTAAATAAATAAATAGAATACTGTTGACGGTATACAGTATCGTACATAATAAAAATGTAATTAAATCACTAAAAATGATGAATGTTTATTATAGATGTATGATGTAAATGTAATTACATCAATAAAATTAAATCTTGACCACAGGTCTTATGTTATACATTAAAATAATGTTCAGCATGGTGATCTTACGTAATAATAATTAAATGGCATAACTAAATTTGCCACTAAGCCTACCTAATACAAATTAAATTAACAAAGTAATTCAATCTTGACCATGAATCTTCCATAATAAATTGAAATAAAATCATGTTCACTATGGATCTCACGTAACAAAAATATAAATAAATCAACCCTAACCCTAAATTAATAAAATAAATGAATGTTGACCATTTGCCTTACATGATAAAAACATAATATTCAATTAATACAATAAATAATAATGTTATAAACTTCACATAAAAAAATAAATCAAATTACAAAGATATTAGGTATTAAAGTACTGTAAGATAAAATACTATTCCCCTTGGATGTCACATAATAAAATTTTTATTAAATTAAATCATTGTTGACTATAGCGCTTACATAATAAAATAAAGCAGTAATTAAATAATGTTGACCACAGAGCCTACATACTTAGATAATAAAATAATACAATTAATGTTACCATTATCCATAGAGCTTATACAATAAAAATACATAATATACTTTGTGTGGTAGTCATTCTAGTATAAATGAGGGAAAATATGAATGCTAAATCAGTTTTTCAATACTGGTAATAATTCATATCTGTGATTATTAGCTTTCTGATTATGAAGGATTCCTCTTAAAGTCAATGACAACATGTCTCCAGTCCTCTGTATCAAAAAAAAAGAAAAGAAAAGGACACATACACAAGATGACATCTTTTGTTGCATTTAACCTAACGTGAGGTGAGCTATTATTTCCAGCCTGCCATGGTAAATTCAGCCTGGCAGTGATATTAGAGCCCAAAACGAGTGTGGCTGACGTGATCTATTTTTAGCCGCATCAGTGCCGTGTGATTATGCACCCCCCACATCTCCCCCCCCCCCCCCTCACCCAAACGCTGACAAGGTGTCAGGCCAGCGGACGAGGCCTGGATGACCTGGCACACCTTTTGCGCTGTTGGAGAGGCACGATAGCACATGATGTTCTGACAAGTGCCTCAGAGCTCCCCGTGGCTCTTCACACCACACTATCTTCTCACACACACACACACAATTGTACTTATTGAAATGCATGTAATGCATCTAAAAAATGAGCCACTTTTGGAGATGTTTTTGCCCGAGGTGAAGCCTGGAAATAGGAGTTGGCCTAGTGTTGCACTTATGAGTCAGGAAAAGTGCAGATTGCAATAAAGGACTGCCCCCTATAGGTTTAAATTGTAACTAAACATTGATTAAGACTAGTTTTCAGTCAGAAATGGAGTAAGACCATTCTCCTTCTTAGTGTCTCAGCTGTTGCAAGATTGGACTTGGTTAGCTGCACTAGAGTGAGGGGTGAAACTAGTCAAATTTAGTGCATTAAAAATGTCATCATGCTCAAATGTATATTTTCTGGTCATTTTATGGGAGTTGATCCAGTGTTGCACTGATGAATCAGGAAAAGTGTGACCATCTGAAGCTACACCCTTTATCTATTCATTTCTGCGCTTAACTGTACCTTAAAAACATTTTTAAAATGTAGTTAGCTCGCTTACGTTCTCAGTGGCGCTAATGTTCGCTTTTGCAAACTAAGTTTAATTTTCTCAGTTCATGGATGTGATCACTCACACAAGGATATTTTAGAGTTATCTGCTTGGCCCATTTGGACTCTGTTGCTAACCAAAACAGCAGCACCTACTGACACAAGTAAGTGTGTAAGTTGATCTCTTTTTGTTTCTTGTAATATTACACCTTTATTAATGTAAAACTTTGACTTTTCTCAAAATAACTTTCCTCCATTTTTAGATTTTTTGCTGCTTCTGACTTCAAAAATAACTTTTTTTCCTTTTACGATTTTAACTTTTTAAAGTTTTTATTCTAGTTAGATTCATTTTTTCTTGAGATCCCCCCCCCACTGCTCTATTATTGCTCAGTAACAACTGTTCTTGAAAAATACCAAATTTTTAATAATTTGGTAACAATTTAATATATTGGTAAAATTTTTAATTTTTAATATTGTGACTTCTCATAATATTCCAACTTTATCCTTGTTGAATTACAATCCTTTCTTGAAAACAATATATCTTTTTTCTCATCAAAGATTTGTTTTTCTTTCAGAATATTTCACCTTTAACCTCACACAATTCTGTTCTATCTTGGGGAAAGAAATTTTTGTAACATTCTTCTTTTCAAATTTAAAATGAAATTTTCAAATTCTTGTGTCATTTTGACTTTTTTTGGAAAACCCTTTTTTCCTGATGTTATGGGTTTTCCCTCGTAATACTGCGGTTTTATCATAAATAGATTTGTACAATATTCTAGTTAGATTACAACTTTTTTTCTCAAAATTTTTCAAATAGATCTGAAAATATGTGTTTTTATTCAGGTATGCTAACCTTGGGTCAAATTCTTCAGAACCTTAATGTTAACTATCATATTTATGCAGATGACACACAGTTATATCTTGCAGTGTCTCCAGATGACTACGGTTCAATTGAGGTGTTGTGTCACTGTCTAAAACAGATAAATAACTTGATGAGCCAAAACTTTCTTGAATTAAACCACAACAAAACTGAGATAATTGTTTTTGGCAGAATCCTGAAAGAAAATCCCAAGAGTCACTCTCTTTAAAAAACAAAGACCAAGTCCGAAACCTTGGTGTACTAATAGATTCCGAACTGACTTTCAACAGTCATATCAAATCAATTACTACAACCCCAATTCCAATGAAGTTGGGACATTGCATTAAACATAAATAAAAACAGAATACAATGATTTGCAAATCATGTTGAATTGGTATTTAATTGAATACACGACAAATACAAGATATTTAATGTTCAAACTGATAAACTTGATTGTTTTTAGCAAATAATCATGAACTTAGAATTTTATGGCTGCAACACATTCCAAAAAAGCTGGTACAGGGTCATGTTTACCACTGTGTTACATCACCTTTTCTTTTAACAACATTCAATAAACGTTTGGGAATTGAGGACACTAATTGTTGAAGCTTTCTAGGTGAAATTCTTTCCCATTCTTGCATGATGTACAGCTTCAGCTGTTCAACAGTCCGGGGTCTCCGTTGTCGTATTTAAAGCTTCATAATGCGCCACACATCTTTTACTACGACGCCACGTTGTTGTAACACGTGCAGAATGTGGTTTGGCATTGTCTTGAAATAAGCAGGGGCGTCCATGAAAAAGACGTTGCTTGGATGGCAGCATATGTTTCTCCAAAACCTGTATGTACCTTTCAGCATTAATGGTGCCTTCACAGAGGTGTAAGTTACCCATGCCATTGGCACTAATACAGCCCCATACCATCACAGATGCTGGCTTTTGAACTTTGCGTCCATAACAGTTCGGATGGTTCTTTTCCTCTTTGGCCCGGAGGACACGGCGTCCACAATTTCCAAAAACAATTTGAAATGTGGACTCGTCGGACCACAGAACACTTTTCCACTTTGCATCAGTCCATCTTAGATGAGCTCAGGCCCAGAGAAGGTGGCGGCGTTTCTGGCTGTTCTTGATAAATGGCTTTTGCTTTGCATCGTAGAGCTTTAAGTTGCACTTACGGTTGTAGCGCCGAACTGTATTTACTGACATTGGTTTTCTTAAGTGTGTCTGACCCCAAGTGAGGATATCTTTACACATTGATGTCGGTTTTTGAAGGCATGCCGCCTGAGGGATCGAAGGTCTCGTGCATTCAATGATGGTTTTCGGTCTTGCCGCTTACATGCAGTGATTTCTCCAGATTCTCTGAACCTTTTGATGATATTATGGACCGTAGATGATGAAATCCCTAAATTCCTTGCAATTGTACGTTGAGGAACATTGTCCTTAAACTGTTCGACTATTTTCTCATACACTTGTTCACCAAGAGGTAAACCTCACCCCACCTTTGCTTGTGAATGACTGAGCAATTCAGGGAAGCTCCTTTTATACCCAATCATGGCACCCACCTGTTCCCAATTAGCCTGTTCACCTGTGGGATGTTCCAAACAGGTGTTTGATGAGCATTCCTCAACTTTCTCAGTCTTTTTTGCCACCTGTCCCAGCTTTTTTGGAACCTGTTGCAGCCATAAAATTCTAAGTTAATGATTATTTGCTAAAAGTTTATCAGTTTGAGCATTAAATATCTTGTCTTTGTAGTGTATTCAATTAAATATAGGTTGCACATCATTTGCAAATCATTGTATTCTGTTTTTATTTATGTTGAACACAACGTCCCAACTTAATTGGAATTGGGGTTGTAATACAGCCTTCTAGCAGATGAAGATTATATCCACAGTGAAGGGTTGCATGTGCCAAGCAGAGCAGGAGAAGCTCGACAATGCTTTTATCTCAAGGAGACTTGACTATTGTAATGGTCTTTAGACTCCCCAAAAAGAGCATTAAACAGCTGCAGCTCGGGTTCTGACCAGAAGTAAGAGGTCAGAGTATATTACTGCAATTCTAAAGTCTTTACACTGGCTACCAGTCAGCTTCAGAATAGATTTGAAAGTTCTGCTACTGGTCTATAAAATCACTAAATTGTATAGGTCCTGAATACATAAAAGAAATGTAAATGAAATATAAACCAAGTTGGCCTCTGAGAGCGACAGACTCTGGTCAAATAGTGGAGAGCAAATAATCCAAAGTAAACATCGTGAAGTAGCATTTAGCTAGTATGCTGCACACAAATCTAATAACAATTATTAGACAAATCCAATGGCTTCTTTCTTTTGATTGTCAGATTTTCCCCTCAAAAAAGACATTTTGTATTGTAATATTAAGATTATTTTTAAATCTCTCAAATAGTTCTTTTTAATGCAAATGTTAAGAATTATTTCGATTTTTTTATTTGAAGAAATTGCTTTTTTTTTTTTTTAATCGACTATTTTGTACAATGGCAATTTATAAAGTGAATGCCTGAAATTCAAGCCGACAAAATAAGTTTGACACTTGTCAAACAAGATGAGTTGTGAGTTGCTTGAAAACTTTTTTTCCTCCATTGTCACATGATGCCAAATGTGTTTACGGGAGCACAGAAGCGACGTTTGTGTTGTGTCGTTTGTTTGTCAACGCCACCGCTGTACAACATCTTTTTCCCCAGAATACATCTGAGAGCTTTCTGAAAAGCGGTTCTTTGATTGCCCTAAAGACGCATCGTGTTGCGTAGAAGGAAAGTGGAGCTGTCACTTCACCGCCGTCTCGCGTCTTCATTTGCCGCTATTGATGCCTCCCGTTTGCGCTTATTGGTCTTGTCATGTAGTCAAACTCAACAGCGACGACATATGGGATACGCGTTACAGTCTTAAGTAACTGCGACATGCGCACTTATCAACAGTGTGCAGAAATAAACTTACACATCACAGGCTTGTTTATCAACGTGCGAGCAAAGACTCACTTTCTGCTGATGTGCTAAAAATGTACAATATACCCTTCAAATGTGTACAAATCATTTATTTTTTGAAATGCAGCAATAAATGTGTACAACACGTGAGCAAGGTACTTCGTCGGGGATGTGGTGAAGCTCCGCACAACATAAAAGGACACAACATTGTGGAGCAGTCATGACTGGAAAAATTAAGAGTCTAAGATTTACAAGGTTGAAGTCATCATATAGCAAGGAAAAATTCCCGGTCTTTTCAAAAATGTGGCATTTTTTTGTTCGTTGATATTCATTCATTCATTCATCTTCCGTTCTGCTTCCCCTCACTAGGGTCGCGGGCGTGCTGGAGCCTCTGCCAGCAATCTTCGGACGAGAGGCGCGGTACACCCTGAACTGGTCGGCAGCCAATCGCAGGGCACGGGGAGAACATAGAGAAATTGGAAACCATACATTGAAGCCCATACCCAGTTTTTACATCCTACTTTGAAACCCTAACCCTCTCTTGAAATCCTAATTTGAAACCCGAATCCTATTTGAAACCCTAATTTGAGAACTTAGTCGTGGTTTTAAAACCTAATTTGAAACCCTAATCCCATTTTAAAACCCTACTTAGAAACCCTAACTCCGTTTTGAAACCCTACTTTGAAACCCTAACCCTGTTTTGAAATCCTAGTTTGAAAACCTAACCCTGTTTTGAAAAAGTAAACTGAAAACCTAATTTGAAACCCTGATCGAGTTTTGAAACCCCACTTTGAAGCCCTAACCCCATTTTTAAAACCTACTTTGAAACCCGAACCCTCTTTTGAAATCCTAATTTGAAACCCTAATTTGAAACCTCAACCCTATTTTGAAACCATATTTTGAAACACCAACCTTGTTTTGAAATCTAATTTGAAACCCTAACTCTATTTTGAAGCCCCAATTTGAATCCTGAACCTTGTTTTGATACCCTAATTTAAAACCCTAATTGAGTTTTGAAACCCTACTTTGAAACCCTAACTCTTTTTTGAAACCCTAATTTACTTTTGAAACCTGAATTTGAAACACTAACCTTGTTTTAAAACCCTAATTTGAAACCCTAATAATGTTATTAGAACCTTATTTGAAACCATAATTGTGTTTTTAAACCCTAATTTGAAATCCCAATCCTGTTTTGACACCCTAATTTGCAACCCTAATCATGTTTTGAAACCCTCATTTGAAACCCTACCCCTATGTTGAAACCATACTTTGACACCCTTACCCTGTTTGGAAACCCTAATTAAAAACCCTAACCCCGTTTAGTTGAAAGCCCGTTTAGTTGAAACTCTAGCCCCTGTTTTGAACCCTAATTTGAAACCCTGAACCTGTTTTGAAACACTAATTTGAAACCCTAATAGAGTTTTGAAACCCCACTTTTTTGAAACCCTAACCCCATTTTTAAAACCTACTTTGAAACCCGAACCCTCTTTTGAAATCCTAATTTGAAACCTAAAACCAATGTTGAAACCAAAATTTGAAACAACAACCTTGTTTTGAAACCTAATTTGAAACCCTGAACCTGTTTTGAAACTCTAAATTGAAACCCTAACTCTGTTTTGAAATCCTAATTTGAAACCTGAACCTTGTTTTGAAACCCTGATTTGAACCCTAATTGAGTTTTTAAACCCTACTTTGAAACCCTAACCCTGTTATGAAACCTAATTTGAAATCCTAACTCTGTGTTGACACCCTGATTTGAAACCTAAACCCTATTTTGAAACCATCATTTGAAACACCAACCTTGTTTTGAAACCTAATTTGAAACCCTAATTTGAAACCCTAACCCAGTTTTAAACCCTAATTTGAAACATGAACCTTGTTTTGAAACCCTAATTTGAAAACCTAATTGAGTTTTGAAACCCTACTTTTAAACCCTAACCCCATTTCAAAACCCTACTTTGAAACCCTAACCCCATTTCAAAACCCTAATTGACTTTTGAAATCCGAATTTGAAACCCTAACCCCGTTTTGAAACCCTACATTGAAACCCTAACTCTGTGTTGAAACTTGATTTTAAACTTAAACCCTAATTTGAAACCCTAATCATGTTTTTAAACCCTATTTTCAAACCCTAACCCTGTTTTGAAACCTAATTTGTAACCCTAACCCTGTTTTGAAACCCTAATTTGAAACCATAACACTGTTTTGAAACCCTAATTTGAAACCTGAACCTTGTTTTGAAACCCTAATCGTGTTTTAAATCCTAATTTGAAACACTAACCGTTTTGAAAGATTAATTTTAAACCCTAATCCTGTTTGAAACTCGAATTTGCAACCCTTATCGAGTTTTGAAACCCTACTTACAAACCCTAACCCTGTTTTGAAACACTAAATTGAAATCCTGAAATGCTCATGAAAGCCTAATTTGAAACCTTAATCATGTTTTGAAAACCTAATTTGAAACCCTAACCCTGTTTTGAAACCCTAAAACTATATTTAAACCCTCCTTTGAAATCCTAACCCTGTTTTGTAGCCCTAATTTCAAACCCCAATTGCACTTTGAAACCCTAATTTGAAACCATAACCTAGTTTTTAAACCCTAATTTGAAACCCTAATTGAGTTTTGAAACCCTACTTTGAAACCCTAACCCTGTTTTGAAACCTAATTTGAAACCCTAACTCTGTGTTGAAACCTTGATTTGAAACTTAAACCCTATTTTGAAACCCTAACTCTTTTTTGAAACCCGAATTGACTTTTGAAACCCTTACCTTGTTGTAAAACCCTAATTCGAAACCCTAACCCTCTTTTGACACCCTAATTTGCAACCTTAATCATGTTTTAAACCCTAATTTTAAACACTAACCCTGTTTTGAAACCCTAATTTGAAACCCTAATACTGTTTTGAAACCATACTTTGAAACCCTTACCCTGTTTGGAAACCCTAATTTGATGCCCTACTCGAGTTTAGAAACCTTCCTTTGAAACCCTAACCACGTTTTTAAAACCTACTTTGAAACCCTAACCCTCTTTTGAAATCCTAATTTGAAACCTGAATCCTGTTTGAAACCCTAATTTGAAAACCTAGTCGTGGTTTTAAAACCTAATTTGAAACGCTAACCCTGTTTTGAAACTCTAATCTCAAAATAAAATCCTGTTTCAAACCCTAATTGGGTTTTGAAACCCTACTTTGAAACCCTAACCCTGTTTTGAAACCCTGCTTTGAAACCCTAACCCTGTTTTGAAATCCTAGTTTGAAAACCTAACCCTGTTTTGAAAAAGTAAATTGAAACCCTAATCCTGTTTGAAACCCTAATTTGAAACCCTAATCGAGTTTTGAAACCCTAGTTAAAAACCCTAACCCCGTTTAGAAACCCCACTTTGAAGCCCTAACCCCATTTTTAAAACCTACTTTGAAACCCGAACCCTCTTTTGAAATCCTAATTTGAAACCCTAATTTGAAACCTAAAACCAATTTTGAAACCATAATTTGAAATACCAACCTTGTTTTGAAACCTAATTTGAAACCCGAACCCTCTTTTGAAACCCTAATTTGAAACCTTAATCGTGTTTGTAAACCCTAATTTGAAACACTAACTCTGTATTAAAACCCTAATTTGAAACCCTAATCCTATTTGAAACCCTAATCAAGTTTTGAAACCCTACTTAGAAACCTTAACCCTGTTTTGAAAACCTAATTTGAAACCCTAATCCATTATGAAACCCATATTTGAAACCTTAGTCGTGTTTGTAAACCCTAATTTGAAACCCTAACTCTGTATTAAAACCCTAATTTGAAACCCTAATCCTATTTGAAACCCTAATTTGAAAACCTAATTGAGTTTTGATACACTGTTTAGAAACCCTAACCCCGTTTGGAAACCCTACATTGAAAACCCTGTTTTGAAAACCTAATTTGAAACCCTAATCATGTTTTTAAACCCTATTTTCAAACCCTAACCCTGTTTTGAAACCTAATTTGAAACCATAACCCTGTTTTGAAACCCTAATTTGAAACCTGAACCTTGTTTTGAAACCCTAATTTGAAACCCTAATCGTGTTTTAAACCCTAATTTGAAACGCTAACCGTTTTGAAAGCTTAATTTTAAACCCTAATCCTGTTTGAAACTCGAATTTGCAACCCTTATCGAGTTTTGAAACCCTACTTACAAACCCTAACCCTGTTTTGAAACACTAAATTGAAATCCTGAAACTCTCATGAAAGCCTAATTTGAAACCTTAATCATGTTTTGAAAACCTAATTTCAAACCCTAAAACTCTCTTGAAACTAATTTGAAACACTAACCCATTCTTGAAACCCTAAAACTCTCTTGAAGCCCTAATCTGAAATTCTAACTTTGTCTTGATACCTTAACCCCTTGTTTTGAAACTTACTTTGAAACCCTAACCCTGTTACATTCGATGTTTTTATAAGTGGCGGATGATGCAAGCTCTCAGGCTGACAACGCTTTCCTCTCTGTCAATCTTCATTGACTGGACGGCAGCATAAAATCGTCGCAAGGTGTCATTAAAAGCGTCAGTCGTGAAGTGTTTGTAATTTTTTGTGTCAGGTGTCTCAACATTTTAGCACCCATTTTGTTGTTTTCTTGGCGTTCATTTCATCCTTCTCTTCTGCAAATTTGTTTCAATCTTACAGCGTTAACTCTGTGCTGATTCTGTCTTTTTATTTTTCCTTCAAATCCTCAGCAGCGTCCAGTGCAATGGAACAATGTAATGATGTCTTGACAGGAATTACTTGAGATGTTCGAAATGTATACATTATCAGGTGATTATGTAATTTTCTGAGCCAATCAGAATCGAGTATTCATCTTAACCATGGTATAATACTGTGTGCTTTCACACAAACACTATAGCTGCGCTTCCAACCGCCTTAAAAACACACGCACACACATACAAAGATATACATATACATTTTTTTAGAATTACATTTTTGGTTTAGAAAATCGATCTTTGGCAACAGTCTTGGACGCATGGATATGACCCCTGACTTAAACTGTCCAGAAGAACAGAAATGTGTGCTGGTTTTCACGTCACAAAAATGTCTTTTGTCACATCACAATATATAGTGCTGGGTTAAAAAAAAAAAAAAAATCTGTCAATTCTTTTTTATATATTTTATATTTTTATATCATTTCCCACTATACCCTCCACAGGTATATATATTCTTTATCCTCTGCGAAGCTGATCCTCCATGAACAGTATGTCTCTTATACTGCCCCCAAGTGGCCAAGGCACACACATTTTAGTGAGCAGCACAATGTGATTTGAAGGAGAAAGTGTGACAAAAACAGTTTAATTCATCTATTGTAGTTGTCATTACTGTATGTTTTTATAAAGTATATTATAGAGTACTGTAAATTCCATTAAATTACAACTGTAGTTACATTGAGACTTTAAAAAAAGTTATTGTAATCGTTCAATTCAATTTGGTGTGGCTTTAAAAATCCATCATACAATTTATCTGATTGATTAATTTAATCTCCCATAATTAGACTACACAAACTGCATTACTCACTTTCTGGTCGGCACTGCTGTTGATTGGTTGATTCTTTCAGTCGTATGACTAAAAAGTCAGTCAACAAACAAAAACAACACGTTTCTTCTTTTAAAAGTACAAAGTTGCACAGCTCTTATTTATTTTTTTAAACCAGTATTTGAAAATACTCAACAACCAAAGTTAAAACAAACAATTAATAAGTCATAATAATAAGAATTCAAATATCCGCAAAAAGTAGACTTAAAATCTTAATACTTTTTTTTTAAACGTTAGTTTTCCTCCTTTTTTTCTTAGAGAAACACCTGAGGGAAGCAAATCGACTGAAAATTAGAGTAGAGATATCACCAAAAAAAAGGAAGAAATTATTATTGTTTTCTGTACAGTACTGATAAAACCAACAAAAATCAGTGTTGGCGGAAAAAAACTGAACAGGAAAACACATTTGAGCTTGGTATCCATTATCTGAAAGGCTGTGAGTAAAAAAAATAAAATAAAAGCCAAAAAACAAAAACAAAGTGTCCTTTTTTGTAAATTTTTGTTTTTTTACAATGGTCCCAGGATGCATAAGACACTTTCCTGATGTGATTCTTAAGAAAGTTTCAGCAAGAAACATGACATCAATGGAATATTCTGCAGCTATCAGTACATATTATTACAATTCGTTGCTTATTATAGCAAAGACGTGACTGCAGGCGGGTGGTGGGGAGAAAGAAAACCTTTGGTCAGTGAAGCGAAATCATTTATTTAAAAAAAAAAAAAAAAAAAAGAAAACGACAATCTCAAAGTGGTTTTCCTGACCATGTTGAGTTCATTTTTCCTCACAGAGGAAAGAAAAAGTGTCCGCTAAAGTTTTGTCTTTGATTGTGCGCCCAAAAAAATTAAAAATGAAAATGATAGAAGATAGAATATACAATCACAGCGTGAAGAAACCACGACGCCCTTTACTGAAAAGGAACTTGAACGCATTCCTTGGCGCTGCGTCGTCAGATGGATGCAAACGCTGAGGGTCTCGACAGGGTTGGCGTTCATCCGGAGAGCTTGGTTTTGTCCTGCGCGGTGGATGACGGGTCCTGCAGGCAGCTCTTGCGGACCACGGGCAGAGGGTGGGCCTCCGTGTTGAAGACCCAGTCCTCTGGGGGCAGGAGGTCATCGTCGGAGAACAGAAGATACAGATATCTGAAACCAAAGGGTTAATGATGAGTAGATATTAGGAATGCAACTAACAATTTCTTTAATAATTGATTAATCGATTATTTCTTTGATTAATCCATGAATCGGATAAGAAAACAATTTGTAATTTACATCGTTATTAAAAAACAGGAAATTATTTCAATTTGACAGTGCAGAAAATGCATAAACAAAAACTGATGATTCAGTTACTGGTTTAGATTGTAACATCCATCACAAAATAGGCGAAAATATTGATCATTTTTCAAAGTATAAGCAGATGTTCGCATAGATCTTCCGATTAAACACAAAGATAATCAGTTTGCAGTCATGGAGGACAACAGAAATTTGAGAATATTGACATTACATTACATTATTAAAAAAAATCTCTCTTTATATTTTCTTACAACATTACACAATTATTCAAGTTAGATTCAGACTTTTTTTTCCTTGAAAATTGTTTTTGATGTTATATTACAACTTTTTTTCTTCTAACATTATTGATTGTAGTTTTTAATTTTTTTTATTATGGCCTATATATAATGGTGTACTGTGCATTACAACCTTTTCTCTTGAAATAATACAATTTATTCCACATATTTCTTCTAGTCTATACCATAAACTATCTCCTAAGACTCTCAGACAATTTTTCTTGAAACCCCTTCCCCCACCTTTTTTTTCCTCCTAATAGTACCTTTAGTTAAGTTCAGATTCCCTCCTAAAAGAAACTAGATATTACTCAGAATATGACTTCCTACAAGAAAAAAACGACTTACTTGAGGGTCTCAGAGAGGAAGAAGCTCTGCTGCATGTTGTCGTGGCTGTCGCTCAACGTGTAAACGTCGCGAATCCCCGAGAAGCCCGACTCCACTCGGCAGTGCCTTTCCAGTGCCTGAAAAAGAGACAGCAATGAAAATGTGTTACATTTTAGGGGTCCCCAAGTCGACACCTCAAAACTCACTCAGAGCGCCCACAGGAAAGATAGAAAAAAATTAGCCTGTGACACCAGTTTCACCGATGGATTGAACAGGAAGTCAGCCATTTTGGGTTTATGTAGCCATTCTGGGAACATTCCAGGGCTTGTACTTTGATGAACTCCTACAAGGGAATACACCCAAATGCGCCCAAATTGGAAACAGGTATTCTGTACAGATGGGCAATGCTAAATGGTGAAGCCTTTTTGCCTGCTGTTGGGGGAGCATGGCGTCAAAAATTGATGATCATTACGAAGATTTACAGAAATTATAGTTATTTATCCTGCGCTAGGTTCGAACCTACGCGACCACAGAGTGACATCGGGCACCATGTGAGCTTTAATCCCTCCCTTATACTCTCCACTGTCCAAGCTGTCTCCAAACTCAATAAACTCAATAAACACTATCCAAACACTAGTACCCTATACAAACTCTAAAATATTTATCCAAACTGAGCTGACTGCAAATGTGTTAAAAAAACAACAACAACATTTTAAATGGAGCCCGCATGAAGGGTTTATATTGCTATCAAACCTCATGACAAAATCTGAAGCACTTCCCGAATCGGTCATGTGGTCCAGCCAGGCAGCGAGGCTCCGGACATCATCGCTTCCGCCTTCTCCCATAAATGAAGCAAGCCTCGACACGCATTTGGATGAAACGCCCCTTCCATTACCCGACACACGCTTCGAAGACTCGGCTGGTCTCGTAACATCACTCCTGGACAGCGCTCTACTTCAAAGTCGTGTGTGTCGTATACGCAGACGGCTGCATGGGTGAGCTTGCAAAACCACCGCGTATGTCAGGTCACCCTTCTCACGGAGTCATCAGGTAAGTTGATCACCTCTCTTATATGTTTATTTGATTGTACATTCCCGCCAAAAAATTTGTGCAACGCTACGCTCGCGGCCATCCCGGAACTGAACCCTGTTGCAGCTGCAGGCGACCGCAACAAATCGGTATCTTTCTGGTTTATTTTGTTGTCCAGGTTTAGTGAGATGGGGGTGTTGAATGAGGCTACATTCAAATACTACTAGCAGTTTGAAAACTGGCATAATCTACCCTTACTGTTGGCATGGTGTCAGTGTTTGATCGTTTTGAGAATTTGCAATGAAAAAGATCATCTCCGCATGTAATCGTATTCAAAGTACGCATGAACACCTGAAATGACAAGTACATGCACAATGGAAATCCCTAGCGAAACCAAAGGAGCCTAATGGAGAGTGTCCGAGCTAGCCGAGCGGATTAGCGCAGCGTTAGCTACAAAGGGATGCCTCACGCATGCTAATTAGGCAAGACCCTGATGCGTTAATGCTTCGTGTTCAACCTTTGTGCTGGCTAATTAAAGGCCCGATCAGCCCTTTTGACTAAATTAAAGCTAAATCCATCACGCTAACCCTCTGCTCTTGATGACAGCTAATGTACATTAATAATAGTGTGCCTTGCACTAGTGTCACCCCGGGATTTAATCTGCATGATAGCGTGTAGCGCTACTTCCAGAGGGTAATTGGGGATGCTAATGGGGTTTAGCATGAAAGGTGAGTAGTTCATTATATGTTGCTTTAATAGCCCACTTGAACCTAACACAATCTTTGACTACTTTTTACTTTGTTAGAAGATATAAAATCCAGGGAATAACATTTGAAGCAGTACACAAGTGTTGTTTCACATTTTTAAAGCACAAGCACAAACTGATTTCAATGAGAAAAAAAATAAAAAATAATTTCTGCAACATTACAATTTCATTCTAGTTGGATTCAGACTTTTAATTTCTCATAATATTAAAATTTTATGGTTACAATCTTCAACTTTTTCTGTTTAAACATTGCATTTTTTAGTTTTGACTTTTCTCTAAAATATATTTTTGGAATTTGCATCTTTATTTATTTAAGTTTTAAAATATTAAAAAAAAAAAAAATTCTCATTTATAATTGTTTCTCATAACATTTTTATTTTATAAATATAATGCCTATTTAAGACAATGTTCAAGACTTTATTGTCATACGTTTACAAGAATGAACCCCCCCAAATTCTTATTCCAATAATGTCATATTATATTGTGACTTTCTTCTTAAAACCTAACTTTGTGGTTGCATTAACACTTTTCTCTTGAAAAAAAAATACAGATTATTTATCAGTATATTATGACTTTATTGTTTTCAGATTCTGTTTCTCTTAAAAGTATTTTTTTCATTGTAGTTAAATGATAACTTTTTTCTTCATATTATTGTTCCCTCATTATGATATGACTTTATTCTTGCAAGTTTACGCAATTTCTCAAAACAGTAGAAGTTCTTTCCTCGTACCATCACGCCTTTATTCTTGTAGGTTTATAATTGCTCTTGTATTATTCAAACATCAATCTAGTTAGATTAAAACTATTTTCCCAAAAGAATATTCTTGTGATAAAACATTTTTCACATAACAATCACTCTTCTAAAATTACTACTTTATTCTAGTTGCATTTTTCTTGAAAAAAAGGGAGAAGATAGAAATCCAGATTGTAAAATGTAACTATTTATTTCATTGCTGTGGCTTTGTTGTGTGTTGTGTGTCGTTACCTCCACAGCTTCCCATCCCCACTCCCTGTACTTGGGGTCATGGGTGAGCCTCCACATGTACATGTAGCTCTCGATGACCTCGGGTCTGAGAATGTAGTATCTGTCGCTCAGCCGGGTCGCCGTGGCCTCGGCGCCGCTGTCAAAACGGAACGCTTCGGGTCCCAGTTTGGTGGCTGGAAGACAAAATGCGATGTTGGTGCGAATTAATCAGACATTTCAATTTTAAGCAATCACAGAGGAGCGGTCTTGTTTCACACTCGATCAATTACTGAGTCATAATACCTGGAAATAACATTTAACCTAACACAAAAACTACCCTAACCTTAATGATAACCTGAAGCCTAATACCAACACTTAATGTAATTTCTCGTGTATAATGCGCACCCAGTATAATAGGCACCCCCAAAGTTGACCTCGAAATTCTGGAAGACCCTTCTACCTATGTATAATGCCTCTTTACAATGCATGATTTTGCTTCTACCCATATGATCAAAACATGAATTATTATCTGTATTTTGTTAGTTTTTTTCAAAGAATAATTTTGAAGCTAAGCACTTTATTTGAACACGTAATACTTTCTTTTTAATTTACTTGCTCTTATTTTGAAATTCACGACCCTACTTTTATTTAGTAAATGAGAAAACACACAGTTGTGCTCATGTTTGATTACCCAGGCAGAATTTGTAAGATGGGTACAATTCTTTAAAGAAAACATGAAGGGCCAGGCGAAACACATTAACCCTAACCCTAACCCGATTTGTGAACCAAAATGAAGAAAGAAACAAAGTCTGTGATGTATTTGGACATTCAATAGGTGTAATTCTTTTGTTAGGTCTGCTTAGTATTACAGTAAACTTCAACTGGAGTGTCAATAAACGACTTCAAGCAAGCAACATTCACGCTTACTCCGTGCTACTATGTTAGCACATTAGCAACCTGTTGTTGTGATCACATGGGCTCTGCATGCCGTCCGGGCGCTGCTGGATAGAAATGCTGGAGCGGCGCATGGAATGGACTGCTCGTATAAGAGTGGTAAAATATGAGATTTTAGATCTAGTCCTTGTTTGTTGTCCTTTTTTGCTGAAATCGGACCAATTTCCGATCTCAAAGATTGGATTGGGACACCACTACTGATTATCTTTGTTTCATAAAACTATGACCTTTGTGAGGATCTGCTTTTACTTTAGAAAACAAAGACCAAAATTTTGGCCTATTTTCTGACATGTTATGGAACAAACCAGTAACTGAATCATCCCTGAGCTTTTGGTGTTTAATTTAGCAGATAATGAGCAGTTGTTCAAAAAGAGTCAAGGTTTGCATTTGCATCAAGCTGTTTATTGTCATTTCCAGTTTACAGTAAAACTAATAGAGAATTAAACACTATGTTTAAACAAACACACAGGTTCATCTTGCAAAAGTCTTCTACTGCTATCATAATGCTAATAGATAATGCAAAATGGCATAGACGTGATCATCAATGTGACCTCCAGTGGACAAAATTAGCAACAAAAGTTCCTTTTATTAAAATAACTGTTAATTAGGATTGGGCGATATATATCACCTTCAATAATAATTGTGAACGTTGAATTAACAATGTGCAATTTTACATAAGTGTTATGGAAAATGGATGGATGGATGAGTATTCATACTGTCTCAAAAAGAAAACACCCGAACGGTTGCATGGATGGCAAAGGAGGAAGAGAGAAAGGAGGAAGCGCATGAAAGTCCTCATTCGCCGAATCAGCGGACATGATTCAGTCATGTGACTCAGTGTCAAGCAAAACAAACTCTCACTCTCAAACTAGTGGGCTGACTCTGACGAACCTTCTCAGGAGTTTAGCAGCATAAAAAGTGGGTGAATGGTCGCTATGGACCTCAATGGAATGCATGTATAGTTTTTTGTTGGGCAACAGGAAAATTACACAGGCCACTCGATGTACTGTACGTGCTGCGGTGCCAAAGTCATCACGACTGCTGGTGAGGCTAATGGATGAGCTAGCTAGCATAGTCCTATGGCCGCACTGTAAGTAAATATCTCACTATCCCGTCACCAATGACCCACTGCTTTACTTATTTAAACACCATTACCAATACCAGCTGCTAAATTTGGCATCGGGAATAAAAAAAGATTCCGCGGTCATGACCTCACATATCGTCATCGTCATAGGTAACTAGTAACCGTATCGGAATAAATTTCTAAAGTAATCCTCCCAACCCTGAGCATGAGGAATACGTAAAACGTTGTTTATGTTGAGCCCAGAAGCACGACTACCACTAAAGAAAAGATAAGTAAATCTGCACAACACACTCAGAAAACCCTCGACGAGTCATTTAGCAAACACATACCATTTGACAAAGCAAACATTGGCAAGACATAGAGAACGCTAATCCATGGGCCTGATTGGACCCCCTGATGGGCCGGGCCTGGCCACCGGGCTGTTCGTTTGACACCACTGCTCTAACCTTAACCCTAACCTACACAAACCCTCCCAACTTTAAGGCACAACGAAGACAGTCTATTGGCCAAAGACTGGGAAAGTGTGAAAGATTCAAGGACATTTAAAAACAAACATGCAAACCTTGTGTTTATCTGTCAAACACTGGCCCAATCAGGCCGTTGCAAACAATGGCGATAAATACAATGTTTGCTTATTAAATGCCATCTATGAAAGTGTCACAACATTGTCTTTTTCCTTTCTTAAAGGACGTCTGGAGCGCAGCCTTTCATTTGAGACACTCAAGCGTCACTTGAGCACACTTGAATTATTCCACTCCACTCAATATATGCCAAGGACGCTCGTGTTTGAGCGGCTATCACTTAAAGCTCACGGAACACAACTTCGATTGAGTATGGCTTAAAGTGTGTAGGCATTTGACTACATCAACAAACTAATTGAATAAATTAACATAAATAACGACGTGCCGCAGATTTGCGTTCTTACCCGAGCGGTCGTAGCTCTCGTGGCAGGTGTGAGTGACCTCGGCGGCCAGGTCCAAGTAGTGCTGGCGCTTGTCGGGTGCGCCGTCGTCTGCGCCGATGCCGATCATGCCCCCGGAGAAGCAGGCCAGGTGGCCCATCTTGTGGTCCAGGATTCCCCCTCGCCACTCGGCCATGTAGGTCAGGCCACCGGGTGACTTCTGTACCAGGTTGCTTTCGATGGCCTGCCGGACACAATGCATGCACTTGTCATCTACTTGCATAACACAACAACAAATTATATTTTCCCACAAAAAAAAGTTGTAATACAAGATTAAAGTTGAAGTTTTACTAGAACAACGTGTTCTCGGGGATGAAAACAAACTTTTTCCCACAGTCATCATCGAAGAAAAAAGTCAGATTTTTTTAAGGATTAAAAAGATGAGCTATTAACAGTAGAATATAAATTTTAAAAGTCATATTTATCAAGTAATTTTTTTTTTGGGGGGGGGGGGGAAGTCATCTTATTAAGAGATAAAAGGCAAACTTAAGTATTTTGACGTATTTTATTTGTTATTTACTTATTATTTTTCCATAACTATATTTTGACTTTCTTATTGACCACTTTCTCTTTTAAAATGGATTCCCAGTCTAGTGTAAAGTCAACAAAAATATCGTGCATCTGCCTAATATTGTGGCCTGCAATCCACCGCCACTTGATAATACTACATTAGTTTAAGTGAAAATGTGCAGATTACACTGGGGAACAATTTTTTAAAAAAATTCTGTAGAGTTAGATTTTTTAAATGATTAAAACTAAAATTGGCATGTTGATTCCAAAATTGCAATCAGTTTTTTTCAAGCACGTCAAGTTTACCTTCCAGATGGGCAAAATCCACTGATTAGCTGGAGTAAGACTTGCCTTTTGATTGGACTCATCTCCAGCTACGTGGCAACTTGTTTGTGCAGTCACAATTGAGACAGTGTGGTGAGAGGGGTGTGCAGCTCCCAATGGGGCAGTACTATCAATATCTGCATACAGAAAGCTAGCATAATAGGAATTAAGAACATTTGTGCTGGCTTTTTGCTTAACCTTGTAACCATGGACATACCGTTGTAAGTTCTATTTCCTTTTATGCTGTTTTTTTTAGTTTTCAAAGCTTGTAACTAATCCATTTGAGTGTTTTATTTGAAAAAACAAAATACAATGATTTGCAAATCCTGTTCAACTAATATTTAATTGAATACACTACAAAGACAAGATATTTAATTTTCAAACTGATAAAGTTGATTGTTTTTAGCAAATGATCATTACCTTAGAATTTTATGGCTGCAACATGTTCCAAAAAAGCTGGTACAGGGTCATATTTACCACTGTGTTACATCACCTTTTGTTTTACCAACATTCAATAAATGTTTGGGAACTGAAGACACTAATTGTTGAAGCTTTGCAGGTGGAATTCTTTCCCATTCTTGCTTGATGTACAGCTTCAGCTGTTCAACAGTCCGGGGTCTCCTTTGTCGTATTTTACGCTTCATAATGCGCCACACATTTTCAATGGGAGACAGGTCTGGACTACAGGCAGGCCAGTCTAGTACCTGCACTCTTTTATTACGAAGCAACGCTGTTGTAACACGTGCACAACGTGGTTTGGCATCGTCTTGGTGAAATAAGCAGGGGCGTCCATGAAAAAGACGTTGCTTGGATGGCAGCATATGTTTCTCCAAAACCTGTATGTACCTTTCAGCATTAATGGTGCCTTCACAGATGTGTACGTTACCCATGCCATTGGCACTAACACAGCCCCATACCATCACAGATGCTGGCTTTTGAACTTTGCATCCATAACAGTCCGGATGGTTCTTGTCCTCTTTGGCCCAGAGGACACGACGTCCACAATTTCCAAAAAACAATTTGAAATGTGGAATTGTCGGACCAGAGAACACTTTTCCACTTTGCATCAGTCCATCTTAGATGAGCTCGGGCCCAGAGAAGCCCGCGGCGTTTCTGGGTGTTGTTGATAAATGGCTTTTGTTTTGCATAGTAGAGTTTTAAGTTGCACTTACGGATGTAGCGCCGAACGGTATTTACTGACATTGGTTCCTGAGCCCATGTGGTGATATCCTTTACACATTGATGAAGGTTTTTGATGCAGTGCCCCCTAAGGGATCGAAGGTCACGGGCATTCAATGTTGGTTTTCGGCCTTGCCGCTTACATGCAGTGATTTCTCCAGATTCTCTGAACCTTTTGATGATATTATGGACCGCAGATGATGAAATCCCTAAATTCCTTGCAATTGTACGTTGAGGAACATTGTCCTTAAACTATTCGACTATTTTCTCATGCACTTGTTCACAAAGAGCTGAACCACCCCCCATCTTTGCTTGTGAATGACTGAGCAATTCACGGAAGCTCCTTTTATACCCAATCGTGGCACCCACCTGTTCCCAATTAGCCTGTTCACCTGTGAGATGTTCCAAACAGGTGTTTGATGAGCATTCCTCAACTTTCTCAGTCTTTTTTGCCACCTCTCCCACCTTTTTTGGAATGTGTTGCAGCCATAAAATTCTAAGGTAATGATTATTTGCTAAAAACAATAAACTTTATCAGTTTGAACATTAAATAACTTGTCTTTGTAGTGTATTCAATTAAATATAGGTTGAACATGATTTGCAAATCATTGTATTCTGTTTTTATTTATGTTTAACACAACGTCCCAACTTCATTGGAATTGGGGTTGTACATAGATACATAAGTTTTTCACATTTTTTAAGAAAACGGGGATCCTATCGTTAAAAAACATGACGTGATAAGATAAAAACTGAGATCAGTTTTGGATTCCGCACCCAAAAATTTGTTAAAAACAACTGTCAGACCTAACTCAACAAAAATTGTGTTCCCGAGTGAAATACGTTTCTCATCTACCTCAATACAACAAGACTGAATGAAGCAACGTGTTCATAATAATATTATGAAAAACTAATCAGGGAATAGAATAATTGGGGAAAGTGTGTGCTTCTTCCACTCGCTTTTAATTAGCGTCATACTTTCATTTAAATGTCATGCCAAATGAGTTGCACTGCAGTTTGGCCCTTCTATCTTGCTATAAACACACACACACACACACACACACACACACACACACACACACACACAGAGCTTTTACTTCATCTGATAACACACATGCACGTATGCACACATGCACACACACACGCACACACTCAACCTATGCATCTCAAGGGTAAACCAGCGCAATTGTAATTAGCACCTATGCTTCTAACTTGACCCTCATTGTCAATAGCCGTTCATGTTATGTTTTTTTATTAACATAATTGCAGCCCGAGGGAATGCGTTTATCACCCGCTATGTACAAGATTTTGCAATTTTATTTTTATTGGTACCATCCTTTTGTCTGCACCATCCCCAAAGACCAATCCGAAGAGAATATCTGGAATGAGCGCGGTGCTTTGCCGTAAAATGTCTCTACACCTACCTACGTGGCAGCCACGCATTGATTTTGAACAAAAAATATAGAGTATGTATTTGGAGGTTTAGAGGAATTTAGTGGGAAGAAGATTTCATATGCAAATGGTAGTGTAAATTATTTGTTTTTGCATATAAGTGAAAATGTTAGACTAATTGAAAAATATGATCTTATAAGAAGTAGTAGGGCCATATAAAAAAAAGAGAATAGGCAAGAATGTAATAATGTTGTAAGAAGTCTTTTTTTTTTTTTTTTACAAGACTAAACTCAAAATGTAATGATTTAAAAAATTTAATGTTGTTTTGAGTTGCTTAAATTTTAAATTGAAAAAGGAAAAAAAAAATCATCAAGATAGAAAAATAGTACTTTTGCCTGGATTTTTATTAGAATATTAAAATCAGCAGCTTCAGGATTGTTTGGTAATGCTACAACAATAAGGTATATTTTCTGGAACTAAAGTTGTATTATTAAGATCATTTTTGCATTACTTGTATTTTTGGTAGTCGTGATACAAGAATAAAGTTCTATTCTATTAGTTGTTCTATTAAAGCTGCGTTACAAGACTATAGTCAAAATTTAACAAGAATTAATTTCCCCAAGATAAAAGAAAATCCCGTTTAGATATAAAAATCTAATTCTTTCAAAATAAAAGTCATATTTTTTGATAATTTTCCCAAATGGTCTGACTTCAAGTGCTTTGGACTTCAGAGGTTCCACTGTTCAGACTTTACTACATTAAAAGTCTGAACCCAAGTCACATCTTCAAAGTTTCAAGCAGCACCTATTAACAAGCCGACAAAACCTTTCAAAAGTCTTAAATGTCAAGCGATGTGTCCAAAGTTAAACATGCACAAGGATTTTAAATGTCGCATTCAATGGCCTTATTACATGCTAAATTGGAGGAGAAAGAGAGAAATACATTCAAATTTAAAACGGCTCTTGCACCACCATGCTTGTACGGCATCCAAAATTAAAGAAGTGTGCTAGACGGGGGTATCAATGCAAATATACAATCTGAGTTGCATTGCATGCCTACCTTTCTGCCAGTAGTGGGCACCCACGAAGGGACTTGCATTAAACAAAGGCTGTTTGTGGAGCTCAGTTATTAGAGGATTGAGTCTTTCATGGTGAGTCACCAAACTTTGCTGCCATGCTCCACCCACACGCAATAACAAAAATTAATGGTTCGCAATTTAGCATCCTCCATCTGTCTAGTGTCGTTAGTACAAATTTAGTAGCAATTGGAAAAAAGCTCTAGGGCGGGTTCGCCTTTGAAGGACCCCTGGAAATGGAAAAAAATAGCCAAAAAATGCAGCCTCAAACCAAAATGGAAAACTTTGCTGCCATGCTCCGCCCACACTCAGTGACAAAAATTGTAATCTCAGTTTTCCCCATCTGTCGAGGTAATGTTCAAATTTGGTAGCAATTGGACAAAATCTCTAGGGCGAGTTCGCCTTTGAAGGACCCGGGAAATGGCTAAAATCATAAAGTGGCTTCTTCAAACCAAAATGGTAAACTTGACCTCCATGTTGCACCCACACACAATGACGAAAACTCCAACTGTTTACAATTTAGCATCACCCATTTCTCTAGTATAAATCAGATTTTGTAGCATACACAAAATCTCTAAGACAAGTTCTTCTGTGATGGATCCCTTGAAATGGGAAAAATGACCCTTAAATGGAAAATTCAAACCAGAATGGCAGACGTCCTGTTTTTTTTTTCACGCATGACTTCTTGAGACATTTTTGTGGGGCTGCTAATGATAGACGTGCTAACCAAATTTGAAGTTGCTCAGTGAAACTGTCTTTGGGGGCTGAATTAAAAAAAAAAAAAATCACCAGGACAAGTTTGTCTTTGAAGGGCCACTTGAAACAGCCAAAATGACTCTAAAATTGCTGACTTCCTGCAGCTTGGGGGCATGGCTTCTGGAAACTTTTGTGGGTCTATTCATGATAGATATCCATCCATCCATTTTCTGAGCCGCTTCTCCTCACTCGGGTTGCGGGCGTGCTGGAGCCTATCCCAGCTATCATCGGGCAGGAGGCGGGGTACACCCTGAACTGGTTGCCAGCCAATCGCAGGGCACATACAAACAAACAACCATTCGCACTCACATTCACATCTACGGGCAATTTAGAGTCTCCAATTCATGCATGTTTTTGGGATGTGGGAGGAAACCGGAGTGCCCGGAGAAAACCCACGCAGGCACAGGGAGAACATGCAAACTCCACACAGGCGGGACCGGGGATTGAACCCTGGTCCTCAGAACTGTGAGGCTGACGCTCTAACCAGTCGTCCACCGTGCCGCCTCATGATAGATATGTCTACCAAATTTCAAGTTGCTAGGTGAAACTGTCTTAGGGAGCTGAATCTTCACACAAAAACAATTGATAGGATTGGTTTGTCTTTGAAGGATACATAGAAAAGCAAGTTACCCTAAAATTGTAGACCTCTTATGTCTTTTCAGGCATGGTTTCTTGAGACTTTTTTGTGTGTCCACTCATGACAGCCATGTCTACCAAATTTCATGTTGCTAAGTCAAACTTTCTTCGGGGTCTGAATTTAAAAAAAAAAAAAAATCTGGGGTGTGCTATTGAACCAAATGACATGCAAGATTAAATACAAACGTGTATAACCTGGGTGCAAACATGAGCTATTCAGAGTAAATGAGCTTTATCTTATTAACACACGGTTTATTAAGTTTACTGGAAGAGGTGGGATAGGAAAGGGGGGGGGGATTCCTTTAATCTGAGGCGGACCCTCAGTCACGCTTGTGGCTTATTAACTAACTTGGTCACACCGCCTGGAGTAATGAGACACGAAAAAAACAGCTTTTTAATTGTGTAGCATATTTGAGTAGAGTGGGGTTCGTACCTCCAGAGCGTTGTAGTACATGTTCTTGGCGTCCTCGTCCATCTTGTCAGACATCAGGTATGACTTGATGAGGTACTCGTAGAAACTGTCACCCAGTCCACCGATGGACACGTGATCTTGGAGGAACAAACAGTAAGTTGTATGAGGTCATATAGTCACTTCATATAGTATACCTGCATATTTTCTATTCATGTAAAAAAAAAAAAAATCACTTTGGTCAGTTATATTTTGTTGTTGTTGTTTAAATACCAGAATTCTTAGATATGGCCAAAATTACCCTAAAATGGTCACTTCAAACCAAAATGCCAAACTTCCCATCTCTTTTTGGGCATGTCTTCTTGAGACATTTTTGTGGGTCTACTCATGACAGACATGACCACCAAATTTCACGTTGTTAAGTGAAACTGGTTTCGGGGACTGAATTATATAAAAAAATAATGATAATTAAAAAAAAGAATCAGTTTGTCTTTTGACAATCCAAACCTATGGAAATGGTCAAAATGACCCTTAAATGGCAGACATCCTGTGTCTTTTTTGGGATGTATTTTTTTTTTTTTAAAAGACTTTTTTGTGGGTCTACTCATCATAGGCTTCATTCATTCTTCCGTTTATCCTCACTAGGATCGTGGGCGTGTTGGAGCCTATCCCAGCTATTTTCGGGCGAGAGGCGGGGTACACCCGAACTGGACGCCAGCCAATCGCATGGCACATATTAAACAAACAACCATTCACACTCACATTCACACCTAAGGGCAATTTAGAATCTTCAATCAACCTCCCATGCATGTTTTTGGGACGTGGGAGGAAACCGGAGTACCCGGAGAAAACCCACACAGACACGGACGGGGAGAACAAGCAAACTCCACACAGGCGGGGCCGGGATTTGAAACCGGGTCTTCAGAACTGTGAGGCGGATGTGCTAACCAGTCGGTCACCGTGCCGCCCATCATAGACTTGTCTCCCAAATATTATGTTGCTCAGTGAAACTGGCAAAGGGGGCTGAATTTTCCCAAAAAGTACTATGACAAGTTTGTCCTTAAAGGACCTGTAGAAATGGCCAAAATGACCCTAAAATGGCCACTTCAAACCAAAATGGCAGACTTTCTGTGTTATTCTGGGCATGCCTTCTTGAGAATATTTTGTGCGTTTACTCATGATAGACATGCCCACCAAATTTCATGTTGCTAAATGAAACTGGCTTAGGGTGCTGAATTTTCAAATAAATCACACAATCAATCTCCTTTGCATCTCTTTTGCTAAAAAGATGTGAGTAGACCGCAGGAAGTTTCATTTCTTGTTTTATGGAAATCATTACATTTGACCACTTTGTCATCAGTGGTAAACTTCTGTGGCGACATCACAAAAATCCTTTTTGTTGAGTTAATTGTCTGGATGCATGCATTGCACGTGGACTTGATTGCACTAGCGTTTGTGAAGGTGACACTCCGTACTCCTCACTGAACCATCAACACTCTCCGTCAGCCATCCGTCAATTGCTCTGCTTATTAATGTGCGGCATCAAAGCGGTGGCTGCAGAGCTCCCGCGGCTTTTGCCTTATTGAAATGATAATAAATTCAATTACTTCGTAAAATTGGATCCTTTCCGATTTACCAGAAAAGGCGTGAAAACGATCAGGGTGGTGAGGAGGGGGGCTGGAAAGCAGCTATTCCGCTTCAATACAGAGACTAAATGTTGCTAGTTGTCTGTGTTATCTCACTAAAAAGGACGGAGTGCGTGTGTGTGCGTGCGTGTGTCTCAAGGACAAACCCAGCGAGCAGCATTGTGAGAACATTGCGAGGGAGTCGCATGTACGCCCCCGCTGACATATCACATTCAGTATGAATTTCAATGTGGACTCACAGAGAAGCTCGAGGTTTTACAGTATGCCCACAATATTAGGGACAGCTGCAGTATGCAATGAAAGCATTAAGAGATTTTATTTGTGATGTCAACACAGAAGTGTAGCAGTGATTACAAAGAGAAGTGTGACGATAACCATAAAGCAGGAAATAGAACTTATTGTTACAGAAGGAAAGCAATAGTGAGAAACCAGGACATGTCTCGCTGTCCTGGTTGTTCAGGAAAATATGCTAACAATTAAACCACAGTGACACAAATGTACATACGTTGGACCCAGTTTCCGCTGACTGGGCTGAGGAAGTTGGGGTACAGGCCTTGAGGCTTCTCAATCTTATTCAGCAGCTTCCTGATGTTGATCACCTGCACATAAAACAAAGCATCAATAACTAAAGCTTCTAAAGCGGTGATTTACAGAGTGTGGTATGTGAAGAATCTGAATTAAATGTTCAAACTGTGCATAATGTTACAGTGGTTTTGTTTTAACCCAATACAAACCATTTGTTAAGTACAATTCAGTTGTATTTAACTTTTAAGTATGATACATTTGCATCTAACCATTGAGAACTCTTGTGTTTACAAACATTTATCTAAGTGCAATTTTTATGTCATTTATGTGCAATTCATTGTAATAGAATCATTATTTAAGTGGCTTACAATAATGTCATCGCTGTCGAACGGAAACCTCCTTTGTCCAATTTTGGTCAGTTTAATTTTTTCTCACAAAACGATACTATTGGTCAGTCCCCAAGTGGTCTGTTATTTTTTACAAATTATTAACTGAGCTAAGTGTTGAAAATAGCTTGACAGCAAAACTGTTAACGCTATTAGACAAGTCAACTGTCTGTTAATGAGAATGTTTTCTTGACCTTTTCTTGACTCCGTGGGAGCCTCGTGACATTATGGCTCCTCAATATTGAAATTCACAACGAGTAAGAACTCTTCGATTGTCCATATTGAGTGAAAATAATTGGGTTAGATGCACTTGAGTAGCCCTTATTTGTTAAAAATTTGTTGTGTGATTTTATTTTTTTTTAGCAAATTAAATTAGCAATTTAACTTGATTTTGGGACGGTATTGTGTTGACGTTAGTGCGGAACAGTGTATGATCGCAATATAAGATAAAATACCAACATCAATGCTGCGATGTTTGGTAACTCCCTTTTTGGTATCCTGAAAAGTAGCTGTTTTGGAAATGTGTGGATTATGCCCAAAAGGTACGATATCTAATATACTTTTTTTGGAATAAAATCTCTGCCTCATTTTTGATGAATCCTTAGGCCTACTATGCTAAATTATTTCAATGTTTGCTAAAATTAGGGCTGTCACGATTGAATCTTTTTAGAATCCATTATCCTATAGATATTTGGTCGAGTACCTCGTTATCTCACTAAAAAGGACGGAATGCGTGTGTGTGGAGATGTGTGTGTCAAGGACAAACATTTTTATTTTATTCTTTCAACTAATAACATGCATTTTATTAATTATTTCTGAGGGCTGCACTTATATTTGCATGTGTTGGTGGTGGAGTGTATGGTATGAACTCTGTACAGAATTGAAGATAATAAAATCAGCCTTTGCTAAACGCTTAGCATTCGCGAGTAGCATTAGCGCGCTAGCGATGACCATTTTAGGAAAAAAAACGCTAACTACCATTCAGCTTACTCAGACATCGTGTTATATGTACATTACACGTATAATAGTGTCTTAAAAATCACTTACAGGTGTTCCTCTGTAGTTTTTGGCAAAATTTATCAGTGGATCAACATTGAGTCCGTCTGCAATAAATGTCCGTAGGAAACATTTGTTCCGGCGACGTAAACATGCTCCTGGGCGGAACTTTCTTTTTTTCTTTTGGTCCCGGCGGAGCTTCGAGGCAGAAATTCTGCGTCGACCTACTTTTGAAGTCGATTTAGCCAAGTTATTCGATTCCCCCCCAGACCAAGTTAAGATCTTGCTAATTCGAAAGCTAAGTATTTTTAGGTGGTTCTTGGCGTCAAAGGTTTGAACACCAGTGTTCTAAAGCTTGTTTAAATAATATAATGTTTCAGTTGAATATTTTTGTACCTTCTCGGTGTAGACTGGGTCGCCGGAGAGCTCGCTGAGGTGGACGAATTCGAGATGCAGGGTCCCGAACTCGGCCAGGATGCTGCTCCCGGCCGACGCCCAGCCCCAACTCCAACTGCTGCCACTGCAACAGAACGCAAAACACACACAGACTAAGCAGCCATAAACTCAAACAACGCACACAAGATGTCGTTGTGGACCCAGAAAACATTCGAAAACAAAGTGCATGCAGATAGTGTATTTTTTTTGGCTACTATTAGCGTTTATTTTTCGTCAGTACAGGAAATTTATCATAAACATGGAAAAAAAAAAAAAAAGCTATTTTACTATTTACATGTATTGTGAATAGCCCCTGCAAGTAGTTCTCTTTAAAAAAAAGATTTGTTTTAATATGTATTTATTTTGATAAATATTTACTCTCTTATATTTGTAACTAATTATTTTTTATTAATATTATTTATTATTGACTTTATTGTTTTGACTCCATTATTTTTTAATTTATGTATTATTCATCCATCCATTCATCTTCCGTACCGCTTATCTTCACTCGGGTCGCGGGCGTGCTGGAGTCTATCCCAGCTGACTCTGGACGAGAGGCGGGGTACACCCTGAACTGGTCGCCAGCCAATCGCAGGGCACATATAAACACACAACCATTCGCACTCACATTCATACCTACAGGCAATTTAGAGTCTTCAATTAACCGACCCTGCATGTTTTTGGGATGTGGGAGGAAACCAGAGTACCTGGAGAAAACCCACGCAGCCACGGGTAGAACATGCAAAAGCCACACAGGCGGGGCCGGGATTTGAATATTTGCCTCACAGTTCTGAGGACCGGGGTTAAAATCTGACCTTGCCTGTGTGGAGTTTGCATATTCTCGCAGTGCCTTCGTGGGTTTTCTCCGCGTATTCCGGTTTGTTTCCTCCCACATTCCAAAAACATTCATGGTAGGTTGATTGAAGACTCTAAATTGCCCGTAGGTGTGAATGTGAGTGTGAATGGTTGTTTGTTTATATGTGCCCTGCGATTGGCTGCCGACCAGTTCAGGGTGTACCCCGCCTCTCGTCCAGAGTCAGCTGGGATAGGCTAAATAAACAGAAATAAACAAAGTGTCACATGCTACTGTTCCATTCGTTGGGAGGGTAAGGAGTGACTTCGTGACCAATGACGGAGGAGAAACTGCACTGAGCAGATCATGGAATGCCGTCCCCAATTTATTCTGACTAACATGGCAATTGCTATCACTTATTACATAAACATGATCCACCACATCACCACAAATTTACTCAAATACATATTTCCCATTGAAATGAATTAAAATTCAATTCATCCGTGACAGCCCCCTAAGAAACAAGACCATGTGTTTTTGATAAAGAAAAAGAGCACTGTAATAAAACATAACAAAAGTTAATGTCAAGAACTAAACTGGATTTATAAACCAACATTACTGTACGTTGGAATGACTCAACAACTGTGCGGCTAAGCCGTGTGCCTTTAAGGGGTGTGGCCTAGTGAGTGACATCAGAAACATGGTTGGTTCGTCTGTGTGTGAGCTGGACATGAGTTTTGACTATAGCTTCTTGTGAGTGATTTCATTTTGCATTTGTGTGTAGATGACTCATAATCTTTAAGCACTGTACATACATTTGTTGACATGTACTTGGAACAAAGTGTAAAAAAATAAGGTAGAGGATGAACCAAAAACAACATCATACGTTTCCATTACAACTGGCGTGGTGGTGTGAATTACAGTTTCAAATAACAGTCAGTGTGAGAACAAAACCTTCAGGCTTCCGCTAGAAAGCAAAAGCAAAATAATAATAATAATAAAAAAAAGTCAGGTAAAGCTCATTAGAACGGTTGAACTTTATTTTAATTCGAGGCACTTTAAATAGCGGCTTGTGTGTTCTGACTCACATTTAATTTTTGAATGTGATTAGTTAATTGTGACCACAGCCACATCCACAGTTAAAAGAGGTCATGCACACTTGTGCAAACACATTGTCACTTGTTTGTTTTTCTTTGTCTGAATTGAGATGTACAGGTTATAGGTAACATAAATGATGAAAAAAAGTTTTGAAATGATTTATCTTGGTCTCACTTTTGTACATCACCCAAAAAACTGGCATTTGAACAGGGGTCTGCAGACTTTTTTTTGTAGCCACTGTATGTGGTCACTCGTTCACCTTACATGACCACAGACATCACATAACATCCTGCCTCCTTCTCTTGCTCGTGATGTTCAGTAGAAGATAACGAAATGAGCCATTAGATGTCCACCTCGCTTGGTTGCTTCCCACCCGACGCGTCGGGCGTAAGTAATAGCTAAAGCCCATGTTTAAAGTCAGTGAAGCCGTGTTTGCTGTCTGTTTATTAGCCACTTAGCCAGGACACGTTAATGTTTTGGAACAGATGAACAGTCCATCCAAGTCCGTGTACTGTAAATGTATGCAAATAATATTCAGGCCATTTTTGTTTACGCACATGGATTAGTGCCTAATCGAAATCACATAAACACTCAGTCTGGAGCACTCTGCTACCTTAACTGCCAAGCACGCCAAACACGTTTCAAAAGTCTATTATTAGAAAATCTTGCATAATCATATTTGGTATCGTTTTCTGGCTATGTTGATAATGATTTTGAAAACACCCACAATGTTCCATTTATCCTTTTCCTATAGAGTTTGTCCTCATTAGAGTCACGGTTGAGTTGGAGCCTATCCTAGATGTCTATTGGCGAGAGGCGGGGTGCACCCTGAACTGGTCGCCAACCAATCACAGGGCATACAAAGACAAATAACCATTCACACTCACATTCACACCTACAGAGTATTGGGAAGATGACTTTGTACTTGCAAGTACATACAAGTTACCCTGTTGAAAATGTAATAGTGGTGTAACTATTTCAATTACTTTCTCAAAGTAATATAACTGATTACATTTGATAACATTTTGATTACTTTTCTGAATTTTTAATTAATGCATCAACAGTACCCTTGGATGTTTCACCTAAAAAGGGGATTAACAACATAGATCATTATTTTGAAATGAACCACATATTTGCTCTTTACAAATATCATAAACTGAAAATAAAATATGATGAAATGTAAATAAATAATATAATGTGTTTGTTGCATTTTAAGTGGACAACTACAGCATGTGGAAAACCACCATACTATACTGTACCATGTTGACCTAATGAAAAATGTGAACAATTTTTTTTTTTTTTATATGACAACCCAGGTAAATCATTCATAAAAAGTCCAAAATTAAAATGATGAATCTGTGTAAGTCAATGGTATTTTATGTGTTCAAAAAATATTAGTCTAACCTTTTAAAAAAATAAGTAATCTTACCAAGAATAAGGTCGTATATTTTCAAGATCGTAAGTCAAGATCGTCAAGTCGTAATATTATATTTATGTCGACGTTTAACAAAGAAATAATGTCATATTTTAACAAGTGAATTAAAAAAAAATACAACTATATTATCATAATATTATGCCTTTTATTCTGTAAAATACACTTGTATTTAAAAAAATAATAGGACTATATTCTCAAAACAAAATACGCCTTTTGTTCTAGAGAAAAATGAGTTTATTCCTATATTAAGATGCCATTTGTTCTTAAAAAAAAACAGAGAAAAAAATACTTTATTTATGCAGGGATATCAGATTTGTGATGATACGTCACTTATCAGAGCTTGTAATTGTTCCAAAGCTAAGGTAAGGAGGAGCAAGCGGTTCATTCTTATGTACTCAAAGTATGTACATTTTAAAATGATACAACATAATCATTTATTACAAATTATTCTGGGGACCCCCAAGCTACGGCTTACATATTTTCTGACTGCTGCGGTCCATTTTTTGAGCTCGGTGCTAATGCTCACCTCCCCAGATTGATGACTCCTCGTGGGATCCCCGTCGGCGTGTTGAAGGCCGGGAGCAACTTGGCGCCCAACTCCAGCACTTTAGTCTTGAATAGCTGGAAGGACAAAACAGAAAAAAACAGCTTAGTATAAAATACATTGTTGTAAACAACCCCAACGTACCACACCAGGCATCCATCAATTGTTTATGACACCTTATGCACCATAAATGACCTAATTGAAACTGTCATTGGCCTTTAATCCAACACAAGCATTCATAGCAACCGTGTGTGTGGTCAATTTAGGACACTGTGTCTTTAAGAGAGCAATTTTTTTTCTCTCTCTTTCTAATCTCGACGGCCACGGTTGAGGACAAGCTAATGGCTCATCAATCACCAAATAGTGCATTTAGTGTCCGGGAACAAAAGAGCGTCGAGTCAAGTGTGATACTGAAGAAGAGAGATGGAAGCAAGTGGAGCAAAGAAAGGCCTCACAGGCAAACCAATGGACGGGAGATCGATGAAGGAAAAGACCAAACTTGGGAAAAGTTTGTCAAGGTGCGATGGTTAAGTGTCTACACAGGGGGGGAAATGCCACAAAGTACACATAATGTCATTTTAACAACATGCTGCAGCTGTTTAAAAAAACACAAAACAAATCTCTCTCTCATGAAAGCTGATCAGCCGATCGAAGTATTTTATGCAATTTTGTGTCATTTTTTTTAAGATCTCTTTTTTAAATTATTTTTTGCAGCATATCTGTGATTATTTTCAATTTTTTTCCCCAGGATCTCTGTGTAAAAACATAATTTTGTAGGGTCCTGTGTTTTTTTACATTTTAATTTTGCAGGACCTCTCCTAAAATCTTTGTTGCACACTTTCTGTAATGCACTTTTAAATTTTGCAGGGTCTCAGTTTAAAAAGAACAGGATGTTTGTCGACAGTGAGAGGGGGAAACATACTATCAGCTGCATGTAAAGGTCAACACTTGCTTGGTGGAGGTAACAACACATCCAGTGTGTCTAAAAGTAGCACAAGGCCGTCAGTGGTTGTAGTTTGCTTGTTTCTAGACAACATGATTAATTACAGGCGAGTGGCCCTTGGCTGGCATCTGCTCACGCGCTAAATTAAAGGCCGTGCTCAGGAACAGCGCCGTGGGCCTCGTCCGTAATTCAGGAAGTTAATTAAACTCTCCTCGCCGACTACCCGTCCTCCTGCGATGAAGAGCTATCGTCGTCATCATCCTCCCCCGTGCGCACACATCCTGACTTGTTTGCCCACCTGATAACGCGACAGCCGACAGGTCACTGTTAGACCGCTACACAGTGGGACGCAAACAACTTTTTCCATCAGTTCCAAAAGCGCTCGGGTGACTGCCGGGGAGGGCGGAGCAAACATCATCGGTACCCGGTGGAGGGACGCCGCCGACCGAGCAGACTCTGGATGCCACTTTTGCTCAGCCGCAAAAACCTGCTCTGTCTGTTTGTCTGCCCTCGCCTCGGGGACGTGGAGGGAAAAACGACAAAGAGAAAAGAAAGGTCTGAACCAGCACATTTCCTTAAGGATGCTTTCATTGTCGGTTATTATCAAGAAAAATGGGAGGGGGGGGGAAATCATGTAGTTTAACATTGGAAATGCTGCAACACAGTAAAAATTAGGGATGTTCGAAGCTACAGATACCAGTACGAACATTCACTCTTGAGTACTCACTGATATTACTAGTACTTTTCATACATAACATTTCAATTGACACAATGACAGATAATTGTTAACAAGGACTTCTTCCTTTCTTTCTTTCTTTCTTTGGCACATGATGATTTCCCGATGTGTCAACTACTGGCAAGCAGGACTTGCTTGATGTCATATTTTTTGCCCTGGCTGGTATTGGCAGCTTTCCCATTACTTTGAATATCGCTTCGTTACCAATACCTAGTATAAATGATCTAATTTTTAAACATTCTTTAGCTATAGAAGTGTAAAAAGAAGTTGACTAATGTTAATAATAAAACTGCATTTTAGTGGAACATTTTAATTATTTAAATTTTCTTTACAGGATCTCTGTAAAAAAAACCTAATAATAATAATTCAGGATCTCTAAAAATGTATTTATTTTGTGTGTGATTTTCTCAGTTTTGCAGGATCACAATTTTTTTTTGCAATACATTTTGTGTCATTACTGCAGGACCTTGATAATATATATAATTGTATTAATTAAGGGGAAAAAAGCTATTCAAAGCTACCTAGCCCTGTGTGAAAATGTTATTGCCCCCTGAGCCTAATAACTGGTTTGGCCACCGTCAGCAGCAACAATTGAAATCAAGCATTTTATATAACTGGCAATGAGTCTTTCACATCTCTATGGAGATAATGTAGCCCATTTTCCCTTGCAGAATTATTTTAAATTAGCAACAGTGGAAGGTTTTTGAGCATGAAGGGCCTTTTTATGGTCTTGCTAAAGCATTTCAATCAGATTCAAGTCCGGATTTTGACGAGCCCACTCCAAATCCTTAATTTTTTTTTTTTTTAAAGCGACATGATGTGGTCTGTTATGGACCGCTGTCCTGATATAGAACCCAAGTGCGCTTCAGTTTGAGTACTGTACAGAATAAAATAGAAACTATAAGTCATAATAAAAAATAAATTTAAAAGTAAAAATAAAACAAGTAATAATAAAGACACTAAATAAGTACAAAAGTAAAAAAGAAACTTACAAATAAGTTTATAAAATTAAAAAAGTAAACAGATAATAATAGCTACTCATAAAAAGCTACACTTTGTATCTAATATTTTTTTTACATTTTATATTCATTATTCCAGTTACCTTAAAATGTATTCATGTAATTTTAAATTGTAATTAATTATTATTTTAACAATTTTCCATTTTGTAGGCTGAATTTTTATTTTTTATGCTCTTGAACAAATAACTCCTGTAAATATTTCAGTGAGTCGCCGGTGGTGACAAGGATTTCTTTCCACTAATGAACTTCCCACGTCAGCCGCCAGAGCCTCGTGCTTTAAGGAAAATAAAAAAATAAAAAAAGAGTATGCTCGATAATTTATGCATCATAGCCTCTTCGGAGAGAGAGCTGAAGCAGATTCAATAAATTAGAGATGATTGGGGGCCGGGTGGTAAAACAGAAGAAGAAGAAGCCACCAAAGCACAATTTGGAAAACAAACGAGCGGCGACGGCGAATTGGCTTCCTCCGCGGCGCAGCGCTAAATTGGAGCACATTAATTCCATATTGCGGTCTTCAACACTTGTGTGTTGATCACCCAAAAAGAGCAATGACTTTGTTGTTTAGGAAACAATTGAGGCATATATTGTAGATCGTTATATTCCTATTATACAGTATGTGTGTGTAATGCAGGGCTACAATAACACTGAGAGTGATCATTATTGCTTTATAGCCTGCTGTATAATAGCCAATTACCCCCAGCAAGTCACTTGTCACCCACAGAAGGATTTCAAGAGCTCAGTCGGCATGCGTTCTTCCGTTGCGCGGCAACTTGGAGTTCTGTCACGTGCCGCTTTCCTGTTTTGCTTGACCGACATTGGTCAGGTTTTGAAGTCAGCGATATCAAGACACTAAGTGTGTTAATCACTGTCGCAACCTGATCTGCAACTCTACCCGATCGGCATCGTGTTCAATGTCCAACCAAGGAACAAATTCAACCCAAAAAAATCTGCTTCTAAACTCATACCAAACTTCACTATTCTTACTAACTTTTTTTCACATTTAGAATAAAAAAAGCAAGTCAGTCAGCATACATTCTTCCACTGCGTTGTAACTTGAGTTTCAAATTCAGTGCTACTTTGTTTGAACAATGTAAGCCAGGTTTTTAAGTCGCTGTCCATGCAATCGTTGGACAGTGTAGATCACTGTCAATCACCACTGATTGTCACTCAGTGTTAATCACTGTCAAAACTTGATCTGCAGCTCTGCTCAATCTGCACAAAATTCCAGCATGTCTACTATTAATAGAGCTTTACTTCTCCTGATGTTTGTATGGATGGTATTAAGCAGTATCTAGACTTCTGAAGTTGAGCAGTTTTAATTCATTAAAATTTTAATTTAACTTCTCTTTATACTTGTTTAGATGCCGTTGTTTGTCCATGCACACATCAAGTTATAAATGCAGGATAGACTTCAAAGAGTGGGTAGTTTTACTTTATTTTAGTTGTATTTTGCATTCGTTACGTAGCTTCTCGTTATACTTGTATGGATGATGCAGTTTGTGCACTCACACACCACACTCTCGTGTTATTCACTTTGCAGCCGGGGGTGTGATAACGCAACATCTAGACTTCAAAAGTTATTTTAATTCAATTTACAGTCGTTAACTTGTCTTTCTGTTTGGTTGTCTGTCCATTCCCACATGTAACACTTGTGTCATTCCCTATGAAGTCGGAGGTGTGATTACAACTAGATGTTTCCGAGACTGAGAATTCCACTCCAATCCGATTACAGAAGATGGTAACGCTAGTTGAGACCGACCCTGAATTTCTATCGGACTTCAGCATTCTGTGCCAAGAAACAAATCCCTGGTGGACTTGGAAAACCATAATGGAGAACTTCAGATTTCAGGGGGTGAAGTGTCTCGAAGGACAAGACGCATATGGTGTTGACTTAATTCCTGCAGCAGAGGTGTGAGTGATTGCCCCGTACGTACCAAAATGACAATGTCGTTCTCTCGTCTGATTGGTCCCTGACCTCCAGTTGCACACTGTTGCCATGGTTCCCAAATGGAAAGCAGCGCTAACCCGACCCGTCTGTCTTGGGGCGGGGTGGAACATCTTGTGATTTCACTCATTTTCTCAGCGGGAGAGGTCGGGGTGACATTCCCCCCTCTTACACACACGCACGCATGCACACACATGGTTCAGCTGGGCGCCAAAGAGGATTGTTGTTCACGGCGGGTTGGATGTGCCTCATCGATTTTAAGGCGCAAAAACTAAACGCGAGAGCAGCTTAGGCTGCCAGGTGCCGGGTTGAGGCGACAGGCATGTCAAAAGAGAATAAATCCAGTGGAGCTTGTGAGAAAGGAGGTTGTTTGTTTTAAAGCCAATGGACAAGTGGATTAAATTATATTTAAATGCCAGGAGACAAGAGGTGTTCCCCACATTAAGGGGGCTGTCACTCGAGCAGCTTTAATCCCTTTTTCACCCTAACCCTTAACCCTACACCTAACCATAACTTTAACCCTTAACTCTATACCTAAAACAATAACCCTAATCACGAGCACTATACCGAACAATTCACCATCTTATCCTAAGCTCATGCCCTAACCCAATACCTAAGCCATCTTCTAATCCTATATATAACCCCGCTACCTAACCCATAACCCTTCAAACCCTAACCCTATCCCAATACTGGAACCCTAAACTTAATCCTTTCAAGAGTTTTACCCACAATACTATCCCCCTAAACCTTTCCTTAACCCATTTAATTATAACCCAAAAGCCATAACATGTGGGGGGCAAAAAAGGGATAACCCTCTAACCCTATCCTTAACCCCATTAACCCTACATATCTTCAACTGCAAATGAAGGTGTGTACACTGGAGATCAGATTTCTGGACAGCCAAAAAACACACATGGCCACATTTACAAGTAGCAAAGGACACTAAGGACCGAGGCATTTTCTTTCGTTATTTTCGTCCCATTTTATTTAATTTGTTTATATCATGTAAATCCTCTCCCCAAAATATGACATTTTGAAACAAAAACATCGACCTGTACATACTCTATCCTTTGGGATAGAGCCTTAATTTATTTAACTTAACCCTTAAACCCTAACCCCTCTAACCCTTTTTTACCCTAGGCCTCTAACCTTGACACTAACCCTAACCTTTTCACCTATAACTTATAACCCAAACCATGCACACCCAACCCTCGAACCTTAACCTTTCTCACCCCATTCATATCCCAATTCTCAAGCCCTATACCTAACCCTAACCCTAATGGGGCAGTAGAGTTCACAAACCCATTGACTGGTTAGACCAGAGAAAACTGTTTTTTTTGCTTCCTATTTTCCCTCAAGAATCATGATTTTGTTTCCATGTCAACAGAAAGCAGGAGCAACATGGTCTGTTGTGGTAGTCGTGGTGCCATATTGACTGTGTACCCGCTGAGGCAATGTCTGACCACGGTCATGCTTTCAGGGCATTCGAGCTTGTCACCTAAGATGAATTTAACCTAAGGGCAGTAGTGTTTTCAGCGTTTTCATACTGGAACATTACATCAGTATGTCGGAGACAAATGAACAAGTCCTAAAGAATTGTACAAAGACCAATGAGTTCAGCACCAATAGAAATATAGAGCCACGGGCATCAGCGGTGATGTCGATAACCATGAATCATTTTGACACTTTTCTTCACAAGAGGAGAGCTAAGAGTAGCGACCCATCCGAAGACGCCCCGATGTCTAGGAGGCTGGAGACGAGGAGGAGGACTATTCCTACTAGATAGTGAGTAAAGGCATCTGATATTCCCAGAAAAAGCATTGAAGAATGGGGGAACCGGGGAGGGAGGGCTTAAGGGGTTCTCTGAGGGCATTCTCGGCTTCGCCACAAATGTCAGCGCTCATAGATATTGCATGGGCTTTGACTCCTTTTTGATGCTAATTAAACCGAGCTGCTTGCTAAGGAAACGTGGACGGAGAAAGGAACGTCACTCAAAAAAGTCATGGACGACTGGTTAAAGAATGCGACCTGTGACCAAAGGGCAACTGTTCGATTCCCATTAAAGGCTATTGCAGGCATACAAAGTTCTGCTGTGTGACGTCACGACCCTAACAACAAACCCTCTAACAACCTATCTCAATATCGAACCCTATTCCTAACATTAACTATTGCCCCCACTATCCCTTTATCTTCTACCTAACCGCCCTAATCCCTAACTATCCCTAACCTTAACCCTATCCCGAAACTGTATACCTAATCCTAACCCATATCCTTATGCATTGTCCCTAAACTTATTACTTAACAATAAACCTCACTCCTTAACCCTTCTGATCCTAACTTCTAGCCAAATACCTGACCACTAACACTATCTCTAACCCAAACCTTATACCTAAATCTTTAATGCTATGCCTAGTCTTAACATATATTATACCATACCATAACCTAAATCATATCCAAACCCTTATAATCATACCCTAACCACAACTAACCCTTTTCTTGATCTCTTTAAATTGTAGACTTGTGAAGCCCTTTGGAACTCTTTTGTAATTAAGGGCTGTATAAAACAAGTTGACTTTACTTATCCCAATCCCTAACCTCTAAACATAACCCTACTAACTTTAACCTTCAGCCCAGTAGTTCTTAACCTTGTTGGAGGTACTGAACTAGTGCTCGAATATTTTTCCTGACTTGCTATTCGTGACAACACAAAGAATGAATTCGATTTTTATTACTCCGTGTACTATTCCAAAATTATAGTCCAACAAATGAGAAGTCCAATTTTATTATTTGAAAACTATCTCTTGAACTGTTAAGAGAGGAGGCAGGCATGTTTTGACTTTTGACTGGTGTGTTTTAGCTACCGCGTCTCCGTAAAGAAATGTTTTTCTTTTTCTTTTAAACTGGCTTACTTTCACGAAGATCCGTCGCCGTAGCTCGGCCACAGGTAGAATCTAAGCCGGGTATGTTTTGTAATTGTCGCCAGTGCCATAAATCCTCCCGAACCAAGCTGCGGCCTTTCCAGCTAGCCTGCTGGCTACCTAGCTCCTGTAGCTTCACGGCATGCCGTGTTAGATCAACATTCTCCCATTAAATCTGTCACTGGAGTCACCTTCTCCAGTAAATAGCTGTGACCCCTTTTCCATTTCCATTGTATCTATGCAGCTCATTAGACACCTAGGCGAACAGCAAGCCTCCTTCAGTCATGACCCCGTTTTTTTAGGCTAACTTTATGGACCTATCCGTGAATCCTCAATGCGTACATGCGCAGAAGTGATGCACAGCAAATCAAAGTGGTGGCAGAAGAATATAAAAGAATAAAAAGAAGCTCATTTCATAGGAATATGAAAATTCTTAAGACACTGATGGTGTAGTGGTGCACTCGCCTGACTTTGCTACGGACAGCGTGGGATCAGTTCCCACTCAGTGATGGTGTGAATGTGAGTGTGAATGGTTGTCCGTGTCTATATGTGCCCTGCGACTGACTGGCGACCAGTTCAAAGTGTAGTCCGCCTTTCGCCCAGTCAACTGGGATAGGCTCCAGCACCTCGCGACCCTAACCAGGATAAGCGGTGTTGAAAATGGAAAAAATTAAAATTCTTACTCAGCGTTTAGTTTTTGCTTTTTTTAACTTGAGAATTGACTTCATTTACGATCGACTCGTTCATACCTCTATACTGAACCCCACAAGTTTCATACGTGCATTCACCGAGCCCTTCATAATTAGAGGGGTAAATTGTGATTTTTTTTTTCCATATTCAAAGTATAAGTATATATTTATTTAGTGCACAAAATGAACCTTGCATCAGTTGCACAGTGTTCAAAGAGCAAAACCGACAAAACGTGTATTTCTCAAAAACACATACGCACACACAAAACATAACTCAGTGATTATTAACTGTAACTCCACATAACTTTTGCTGTTGCCTTACAGCGAATAGTTCAGAAATGCGCAGCTTCATCTTGGCAAGTGCCCTTCGAATATAATTTTCACAACAAATTATGTTCCTTTCCTCCATTTTAATGACTACCATCCTTGAAAATGATTGCTCGCAAAGAGCTACATCGTAACGAACGGTATGAGCATCTCAACACAGTGTGTGTGACTTCTCCTGAACCCCTGAGACTCATTCACCGAACCCCTGGGGCTTGATCAAACCCAGGTTAAGAACCAGTGCTTTAGCCCCATATCTAGCCCCCAACGCTTATCCAAGAGGCCACTGCCACAAAAAAAAAAACAATACAACCCCCTCCCCACCCCCATAAAACATTAAGACTTAAAAAACATCCATGCTCTTTGTTGTTTGAAGCGGTTATAGATGAATGAGGAGGTCTGGAGTCTCCGATCACAGCATACATAACGTCACTCCCATTTGCCACAAACCAAGTTAAGAGTAACCAAGCAACTGTAGCATCCGTTTTCGAGTAACATACAGTACATACAGAAAGAATGTTTCAATTTCCAGTCCCTTCTAACCCTAACCTAACCCTGCTAACCCTTAAAACTATAAACCCTTGCACTAAACCCTATACCTAAGACCGCACGTAACACTAACACTTTCAATTTTGCTTGAATGTTGGGTTTAGCATGTAATCAGACAGCATGACATCTTTTGATTAAGACGTGCTTTGCTAGTATACTGTAGCCTGCTACATCGTCCATATTTGTTATTGAGATCAACAATGCCCCATTGACTGGTTAAAGAACGCCACCTGTGCTCGAAGGGCAAACCTTCCATTCCCATTAAACGTGATCACAGAGTTGCGCTGCATAACATCACAACTTCACCATCTCGCATTGAGTTTATTTTGGGATGTCGGCATCCATTTGCGGCTAACAGGAGGAAATTAAATGCTGCTCGGGCATGTGCATCCAATTCCACGGAGATGGAAGATTTAAGCGGTCTGAAGCCTCAATCTCAATACTTTTGACGTGTCTCCATCTGTTTTCACAGTGGAAAGAGTTTTAGGGGGGTGACGCAGAAAAGCTAAACGTAGACAAACTCTCCAGAAAGAGAAACGTGAGTGACATCTGTGTCGTCTCTGACGAAAACCCCATTTGTCACATTTGTCAGTCGGGTATGATAAATTATATATTTGAACCACATAATGACAGAAACATGGGAATGTAAAGGTTGGATTGACGCTGTGGACCTTAAAGCCAAATTTGGATTTAATGCCTTAATCTGACCTTTACGTAAGTGACAAGAACACCAAAGTAAACAAATATTTTCAATGTCCAACCGAAAACGTAATCAAATTAGGCAAATATGTAAATCAATTAAAATAATTCAGAAATGTTTAAAAGTCTCCTGATGCTTTCCCAAAAAACTAGATTTTTTTCCCCTAAAAGCATGCATCTCAAACTATTTTTTGTTGTGTTTTGGTAAACAATAAAACAAAAAGTAAATATGGAAGTTAAATAAATGCAACTATTACAGTATTGCAGTAATATTGCATCCCAAAAAAGCAAGTATTTCCAAATATTATGACTCCAAAATAAAATATCTGAAACACAAAGAAAAACAACTAAATGTGCCCCAAAAAAATGCAAAATTATAAAAATGTAATTATTAAATGAATAGGTTACATCAAAAAGGCTTAAAAAACTACCGTAAGTTAAACAAAATAAAACAAAACGAAGAATGTCTTTATCCAACAAAAATCTATTTAAAATGTATATACATTTATTTGGCACATGAAAACACTTTTATTTTAATTCACAATGTAATAACATCTAAATAGCGAGAAGTTTTGGAGTATAACAATGTGTTATTAACCCTACATAGAACAAAATTACCACCTAATGATGTCAAAAATTCTCAATATATTGGTGAAGGCAGCCAATTGTTTTTATCTCGGTATGTGCAGTAATGTTTTTAACCATGGCAAACACGTGCAACAACTACAATAAAATCATGAATAAAAATGTGACCTTAAACGACACTCCTGGGTTATAAACGTGTTCATTTAAAGCAATGAGCGCAACTTAAGTGTACAAGCTTCGTGAAAGTCACCTTGGTGTTTGCATCGATCCAAAGCGGCAGTAGAGTGACATCAGCTAATGTTTTCGGACATCCTTGGATGACTTTGTGGGGGGCTCACATCTCAGGTTGTGTCGCCCTGAATAACAGTCAACCTTTCACCTCCAGTGTGGATGGGAAAGCAGAGTAGGGTCTCCTTGTGTTAAAGTCACTGTCCACTGTAGTGACACCAGCAGGACAAAGTCACTTAAGAAGGAGTATGTTATGCTCCACACAACAGTTTCATTGATGGACACGAAATTGGGTGCACATGTCGATCATAACAGGATGCACGAGAAAGTACCTATGCCCAAAACTGAACAGGAACCGGGCCACTTTGGATTGTAGCAGCTATTTTGGATGAATTTTCTGGCTCAAACTTTGCAAGTCCAATGGATAAGAAAAAAAACATTGTACAAACAGTACAAAAATGGAACTGTAAACACACAAAACAAAGTGTGAACTACAATATAGTGGGAGATTACTGTATTTTGAAATCTTTGGGTAAAAAACTTTTTTTTCCATTGAACACAATCTATTGTATTTTTAAACAACATAATGAATAGAATATTTGGTAAATTCCATCCATTTTCTGTACCGCTTTATCCTCACAAGGGTCACGGGCATGCTGGAGCCTATCCCAGCTATCTTCAGGCGAGAGGCGGGGTACGCCCTGAACTGGTTGCCAGCCAATCGCAGGGCACACAAACACAAACAACCATTCACATTCACACCTACGGACAATTTAGAGACTTCAATTAATCTACCATGAATGTTTTGGGGATGTGGGAGGAAACCGGAGTACCCGGAGAAAACCCACGCAGGCACAGGGAGAACATGCAAACTCCACACAGCCGAATTTGAACCAGGGTCCTCAGAACTGTGACGCAGATGTTAACCAGTCGCCCACTGCGCCGCCCAAAAAGAAAATATCCATCCATCCATTTTCTGAGCCGCTTCTCCTCACTAGGGTCGCGGGCGTGCTGGAGCCTATCCCAGCTGTCATCGGGCAGGAGACGGGGTACACCCTGAACTGGTTGCCAGCCAATCGCAGCGCACATACAAAAACAAACAACCATTCGCACTCACATTCACACCTATGGGCAATTTAGAGTCTCCAATTAATGCATGTTTTTGGGATGTGGGAGGAAACCGGAGTGCCCGGAGAAACCCCACGCAGGCACGGGGAGAACATGCAAACTCCACACAGGCGGGACCGGGGATTGAACCCGGGTCCTCAGAACTATGAGGCTGACGCTCTAACCAGTTGATCACCGTGCCGCCAAAAAGATAATGAAAAATTGAATTTGTCTAAATAAATCAAAATGTAGTACAACAGTAAAAGTACTTATGTTTCAGACTCTGCTCTTCGTCACTTTGTGAAGTAATTTCAGAGCGGAAACCAGCTGATGTTAGCCATGCTTGTTAGCTAGACTCTTCCTCAGTAGCAGTAGTCTTTAGTATTTATTTCACCAATTGTAGATGCGTTAACTCTTGTAGCTGGTTGCAAACCTTCATTTCAAGACACTGTGATAGTAATATATATTACCACTACCATGAATTTGTCAAATATTTATGGATGGTTCTTGTAAATCTAATATCGTATTGGAAACACAAGCACACATGCGAAAGTCTCTTGGACCTTCTTGCTAAGTCAGATCATTTTGCTTAAATTAAATAACATACTCATATTCTTCATTTCATTTCATTTGTTTCCATGTTTTGTTAAGTCTAGTTTTTGCAGTGGAGTCGTGATTTCATGTCAACATTTGAACTAACACTTTTGATTTCATGTGTTGTTCTGCCAGGCTGTTGGTAGAATTACATGAGGTCTAGTGCAAATGCTGCTTTCTTGTATTGTTATAGCTTTGGAGGAGACAAATCATTGTTAATCAAGCCATAAAATCCATCTTGAAGTGCTTCAGTTGTGTTCTTCTGTGTTAAGTCGCTGATTGACGGTGTTGAAACGCACTTTGGCAGCCCAACAAAGTCATTTCCAGTCCTAATTTGCCGGCGCGCTTGCCAGTCACTCGCCTTGGCCCGGCTGCATCCGGCAACCACACATTCTTGGAAGCAAAAGGGGGGATTTTAGCCTTATGAGAGTCTGACAGGAAAAAACAGAAAATCAAGCCCTACCGCTCAGTTCCGAGGCAGGTTTATGTGATCAATGCAATCAGGGTGTTGAGACGGGTTCGTTAGGGTGGGAAATTAGCATCCGGCTCTGATTAGCCTACACTGGTGTTAGCGAGCAGTGATTATGCAGCCACAGCTAGGACAGAATACAAAACTTTAAGACAAAAGAGGGAACGTCGATCGGATGCTGAGATCACCAAGTGTTCAATTCTAGGCATAATGGAAAAACGCGCTGCGTAGAATTGGCCGGAAAGAACACTTTGCAGGATGGAAGAGGAATCGGCGGCATTAGCTCGCGGGAAAGCGGGAGGGAACACCATCGCAATTGGCCATTGGAGAATCAACGTGTTCTGGAGGAGGATGCCAGGCGGAACGCTGCAGCTCCTGGGATGCAATTACAGGTTGATAACCTCATCATAGTCGTATTCTTCATTTCCGACGAGCTGATAGTAAACACCCTTTGTTCCTTATCTCACAGGAAATGTCTCTCCTGAATGGCTCTACAGAGAAATGGGAGGACTCAAAGGAAGAGGGAATATTACAGACAGTTGCCTTATTTCTGCGTGCTCCAACAAACATGGCAGACATTCCGTTCAGTTTATGGTCACAAGTGTTCTGCCAAGTGCTGAGTAGAGAAAACCACACAAATGCTTCATCGTGTGCCGTAAATACAATACATTAACAATTAAAGCTGCAAGCAGCGTTGAACGAGCCCTCGCGAATCTTTGAAATGATCGTAAAACTTTGACGCCCACATTAAACGGCATAGGCAAAATAAACTTCACAAGTTAGCATTCATCTGTCTAGGATACCTACTTCCTTTTGAGGCTCACTTGGGCGAATAATGGAATTGAATGAAATTCAAAAAGTGCCACTTTCACTTTCAGTATTGAGGGATAATTTCTTTCTAACTTTATGAGAATCTTCAGTATTGTCATGCTAATGGAACCACATCAGATGGTGTAGGCCAAAAAAAACCTTTGGCATCGCCCATCTGTTCAGGATACTGCGACCGATCAGGGCTCATTTGGGCGAATTCACTCGTGGGATTTCGTCAAAGTGAAAGTTTCCCAAAATGGCTGCTTCAATCTAAAATGGCCGACTTTCTGTTCAATTTCAGGCATTGGTCCTTCAGATATTTTCATGGGTCTTGTTACGATAGACATTTCCAGATAATTTGGTGTCAATTGGTGATACTGGTTATATAGGGCTTAGTGCTTTTTTTCTAACTTTCGGAAAATTCTAAAAAGTATTTTTGAAATTTGACACTATGCTCACCACAAATTAGATGGCATAGGCATAAAAAAGCATTGTATATTACGATTAGGGCTCATTTGTGGCGAAATCCCGAGTTAGAGTTGGTCAAAGTACCAGCCCTGGATTTTGTCCAAAATGGCTGCTTCAGATCAGAATGGCTGACTTCCTTTTCAATTTCTGGAATTGGCTCGAGACTTTCTCAAGCATCTTGTTATGATTGACACGTCCACCGGATATCCTGTTGATCGGTGAACCTGATGTCAAGGCTAATTTTTTTTCTAACTTTCAATGAACAAAAGATCTTAAAAAATTGACACCATGCCTAGCCACACATTGGACAGCAAACTATCTTCACAATTCAACGTTGTCCATCTCTCTCGGGTACCTGCTTCTGATTGGTGCTCATTTGGGCGAATTCCCTAGTTGGAGGTCCTCCTACAAATATGAGCCCTAGAATTAGTCCAAAAATGGTTATTACAAACTAAAATGGTTGACTTCCTTTTCAAATTCAGCCATATATCCTTGAGAATTTTAAATGCGTCCTGTCACAATAAAGTTTTCCACCAAATAGCATGTGCATCGCTGAAACTGACTTCAGGGGGGCAAATTTTTTCTCAACACTTAAATACACTTTTGCAAAAAATTTTGAATTTTCTGGGACATTCTGAAGCCACAAATAGATGATTAGAATTTAATGCATGCATTTTAAAAATAGCCCCATCAGTGCACTAGATGCTTAAAAACAAGCCCTCATATGCCTTGTGCTTCCTCTCGTCATAAAGAAGGTGTTCAAAGTGTCAAGGAGCACCTAAGCTGAGGCTGCACTCGCTGATAAAGCGCCTTCCTTCACCTTTCTGAGAAGAAGAAAAAAGAAGCCAGCTCAGTACCAGACTTAATACACGCATCAACCGTTTGGGACCAGCGCCAAGGAGTGTGTGCCTTAAGCTTGTGTGCATATTAACCCACATTTCCAACTTCCTCCCCACCCCCTACCTCAGAATGTCAAAATGCAGTGTAATGCTATTTCTGGTCATGTCCCCCCAAAAACAAACAAACGAAAACATAAATAAATAAAATTTAAAAATACAATAAAATGCAAAAGTGACGGCTTTACTCTCCGGGCGTGTTAACACAAAATCCTCTTTGTCAAGATAATATTCACCTTTACACTGGCAGCGGAAGCAGCATTTTCTCCACAAGTATAAAAGGAAAGCCTTTGAAATCTGGCTTGACAGGTAAACAGTTTGGGATTAGCAAGCAAAACACCAGCAAATATACTACATGACGGCTAAGTAACATTAAGCATACATGAAAATTCAACAAATGAAAGAAAAGTGCACAAAAACACTTTTGGCTTGTGATAACACCATAAAATAGCGTCAGATTCAAAGACAAATGTCAAATATTGTCAAATAAAAAAAGAAATTAGAGCAGCAGGCAGTCATCACAACGTCACAACAAATAAAACATGCTAGCATTTATCGTTTACATAAGCAGTGTCGACACCAATCGGATAGTAGGGCTGGTGATAAGGCTTTGAAAAATTAATTCCCATTTCTGATTTTAATCGCTTTTTCCTCCTTTGCTTCGAAAGTGCAAATGACAATCATATTATTCAAAACAGGTTTTACTTTTTGTTTTTCATTTATTTCCCCCCCCCAATTATTAACTTGCATCAATGTCCAAAGAAATAATATAAATTAATGTTTTTTCTTCAAAGATAATGTGAAAATGTCCCTTCTGTTAAAACATGCACTTAAACATGATTCTTAATAAATTCACATTTTAAAATTTTCAACAATTTAACCAGGGCTGCAACTAACAATTATGTGTGTTTTTTTTGTTTTTGTTTCATCATGAATGGGATAAAAAAAAAAAAAAAACTTTAATTTCCATTCCTTTATTCAAACCAGGACATTATTTCAAATTGACAGTGCAGAAAATGCACAAACATAAATTGATCATGATTCAGTTACTGATTCGGTCTGAATGTCTCAGAGAATAGGCCAAAATATTGATCATTGTTTTCCAAAGTAAAAGCAGATGTTTGCAAATTTCTTATTTTGATTAAACACAAAGATAATCAGTCTGCTTTCATGGAGGCCTACAGAAATCTGAGAATATTTACTGTTGAGAGGCTGAAGTCAGACGATCTGGACAATTTTAAATGAAATAGTGTTTCCAAACGCTTAATCTAGTCTCAAAATAGTTGTCGATTAATTTGATAATCGATTAGTTGTTACTGCGATTGGCTGGCAACCAGTTCAGGGTGTACCCCGCCTCCTGCCCGATAATAGCTGGGATAGGCTCCAGCGCTCCCATGACCCTTGTGAGGATAAGCGGCTCAGATAATGGATGGATGGATTAGTTGTTAATTAGTGGATTAACCGTCCACCTCTCATTTTTGTAGATCAGAGCGCATCCAAAGAGATAGCGCTCATTTATATATTGCAAAAGCAGTGATTTATCGACATGTTGAAAACTTTTGACCCGAGGTATGTGCTTCGCAGCCGCAACAATTTGGCCATGGTTGCCTTGTACCTCTACAACTCTACGCGAGAAAAAAAGCATGAGACAGCTGGAGGAGGTGGAGTGTTACTTTTCGATCCATGCAGTTTATTACGTTAAATTTAGAGTTGCAACAATTAATCCATTAATTTTGTGGATGAATAGTCACGTATCACAATGATGAATAGTCACTTATCACAATCACTTATCAATACCATATAAAATAAAAATGCATTTCAATTGAATAGGCCTAAAATGAACCATAGTGAGAGTTTCAGCTTTAAGGCTTTCGTGTTTCCCTAAATCTCCATCCAGAACCAAACTGCATACACAATGTTAAAGACTAAAAGAACAGCCCGTAGTTAAAAGCTTTTCAGAGTGTGGGAATCTTATGGCAGCGAGCATGGGAACGGCTGTAAAACCCCAGCTGAAAAAGGAGGTTTACACCTTGCGTTTGACAGGCTATTTGACGCCCTATTAAATACCTGCACAAGGAATCTCGATTCCCTTGTTCTACGGGAGGAAATCCGAGAGCACCAGCTTTCCACCATCGGCACTGGGGGCTTGGGGGGAAACCTGCCGCTGTGAAGCTGAAAATTGTTTAGAAAAAGAACATTTGCACAGTGCAACTTGGCTGCAATTAGAAAGCACAGCGTGGCGGTGCGCGGCTATTTTATTTTGTGCGCTGGTGAGCGTGCATGCTGCTTCAAACTCTCAGTGAAGACTGGAAGACAAATGGCTTTAAAGTTGCTCCATGGCAAGTCATCAAACTTTTCTGTCATAATCCGCCCACACGCAATGACTTTAAGTCTTTGCAATTTAGTGTCGCCCAATCAGGAATCTCCAGGACAAGTGTGTCTTTGAAGGACCCTTTAAAATGACCAAAAAACTTCAAACCAAAATGGCAGACTTCATTAGTCTTTTCAGGCATGGGTTCTTCAGACTTTTTTGCCATGTTGCTACATAAAACTGGCTTCGGGGGCTGCATTTTTAAAAACATGGTAATGATGGTAATGAGCCAAATTTGGGGGCCTGCGAGTCCAACCAAATGTAAACAGGCCAACAAAATGAACCAGAGTTCAAATCAATGAACAGACCAATTAATCTATCACTTAGCCAAATAACAAACCATTTGTATATAATCTCACCCTTTAATCCCAGTGGAGGGCGCGATGAAGCGATGACCTTCATATGATCTGATTAAAAACAATTACAATACCATAATGAATATTCGAAAGGGAAGCCTTACATGAAAAATCTTTGAGCGTTTTCTCTATAAAATGTTTTTAAGTGGGCCATAAGAGACCCCAGTCCTCGCTTTTGAGAAGATTCACCAACAAAAGTGCTCATTTTAAAGACAAAAGTGTAAAGATTTAAAAAACAAAAAACTTGCTTCGTTAGAATGAAAACTTTGACTGATAGCTTCAAAGACCAAGCGAGAATTGGAGAAAAGGAACTCTAAGATGTACTGAGTCTTTTTTGCCGTTTTTCATTGGTTTATGGGGCAGTTGTGATTGAGCCGAATGTATTCTACCCAGCAACAAGTGACCAATCAAATACAGTAAGTGGTCAATTGAGCAATTGTATTACGTCGCCGAAATAATAGCTCCATTTTTATGTCAGTTACAAATTTGTGTTTGAGGCACTTTTTCATTGACAAAAGCAGGTAAAGTCCGCCGGGCTTCCAAGTGTGGCTGTTTTCTTATTCCTCTTTATCTCCTCTTGGATACAATCTGTCTCTCTTACAACCTGCCGACAAAAACGAACATATACATGCTAATGTTAACTGTGCCAAAGCTCTGGATGCTGCAGTTTTATACTCCACAGTCTCAACTTTGCAGAGCTTTCTTGCTCCCCTCATTCTCCTCTCTGATGAAAAAAATCCCATTACCAACATGCCGAGAGACCCTAAGAATGTAACCCACAAATTCTGCCTGTCAAAACACACTTTTATACACACATGCTATCATAAGCTCAGCTGTCCCTTAGCTCTTTTGGCTGCTGCAATATATTTATCCACAATCTCCATTTTGCTACAGCTCTCTGTTTTCTGGCTGCCCGCAGTCTCCTCTCAGATAATAAATCAATCAATCAATCAACCCCTCCTTGAGCAGTCACCTTGTCGTGGTGGAGGGGTTTGTGTGTCCCAGTGATCCTAGGAGCTAAGTTGTCTGGGGCTTTATGCCCCTGGCAGGGTCACCCATGACAAACAGGTCCTAGGTGAGGGACCAGACAAAGCACGGCTCAAAGACCCCTAATGATGACGACAAACAATGGACTTCGTTTTCCCTTGCCCGGACGCGGGTCACCGGGGCCCCCCACTGGAGCCAGGCCTGGTGGTGGGGCTCGAAGGCGAGCACCTGGTGGCCGGGCCTGCACCCATGGGGCCCGGCCGGGCACAGCCCGAAAGGGTAACGTGGGTCCCCCTTCTCATGGGCTCACCACCTGTGGGAGGGGCCATAGGGGTCGGGTGCAGTGTGAGCTGGGCGGTGGCCGAAGGCGGGGACCTTGGCGATCCGATCCCCGGCTACAGAAGCTGGCTCTAGGGACGTGGAATGTCACCTCTCTGGCAGGGAAGGAGCCCGAGCTGGTGTGTGAGGTCGAGAAGTTCCGACTAGATATAGTCGGACTCGCCTCCACACACAGCTTGGGCTCAGGTACCAGTCCTCTCGAGAGGGGTTGGACTCTCTTCCACTCTGGAGTTGCCCACGGTGAGAGGCGCCGAGCAGGTGTGGGTATACTTATTGCCCCCCGGCTCGGCGCCCGTACGTTGGGGTTCACCCCGGTGGACGAGAGGGTAGCCTCCCTCCGCCTTCGGGTGGGGGGACGGGTCCTGACTGTTGTTTGTGCCTATGCACCAAACAGCAGTTCAGAGTACCCAGCCTTTTTGGAGTCCTTGGAGGGGGTGCTGGAGAGCGCTCCCGCTGGGGATTCCATTGTTCTGTTGGGGGACTTCAATGCTCACGTGGGCAATGACACTGAGACCTGGAGGGGTGTGATTGGGAGGAACGCCCCCCACCTACCCCGATCAGAACCCGAGCGGTGTTCTGTTATTGGACTTCTGTGTTCATCACGGATTGTCCATAACGAACACCATGTTTAAGCATAAGGGTGTCCACACGTGCACTTGGCACCAGGACACCCTAGGTCGTAGTTCGATGATCGACTTTGCGGTCGTGTCATCGGACTTGTGGCCGCATTTCTTGGACACTCGGGTGAAGAGAGGGGCGGAGCTGTCAACTGATCACCACCTGGTGGTGAGTTGGCTCCGATGGTGGGGGAAGATGCCGGTCCGACGTGGCAGGCCCAAACGTATTGTGAGGGTCTGCTGGGAACGTCTGGCAGAATCCCCTGTCAGAAGGAGTTTCAACTCCCACCTCCGACAGAACTTTGCTCATGTTCCGGGGGAGGCTGGGGACATCGAGTCCGAGTGGACCATGTTCCACGCCTCCATTAATGAGGCGGCCGACCCGAGCTGTGGCCGTAAGGTGGTCGGTGCCTGTCGTGGCGGCAATTCCCGAACCCGTTGGTGGACACCAACGGTGAGGGATGCCGTCAAGCTAAAGAAGGAGTCCTATTGGGCCTGTGGGACTCCTGAGGCAGCTGATGGGTACCGGCTGGCCAAGCGGAATGCAGCTCTGGTGGTCGCTGAAGCAAAAACTCGGGTATGGGAGGAGTTCGGTGAGGCCATGGAGAAAGACTTCCGGACGGCTTTGAGGAAATTCTGGTCCACCATCCGACGTCTCAGGAGAGGAAAGCAGTGCACCACCAACACTGTGTATAGTGGGGATGGGGCGCTGCTGACCTCGACTCGGGACGTTGTGAGTCGGTGGGGAGAATACTTCGAAGACCTCCTCAATTCCACCGACACGCCTTCCCATGAGGAAGCAGAGTGTGGGTTCTCTGAGGCGGGCTCTCCTATCTCTGGGTTTGAGGTCACCGAGGTAGTTAAAAAGCTCCTCGGTGGCAGGGCCCCGGGGGTGGATGAGATTCGCCCGGAGTTCCTAAAGGCTCTGGATGTTGTGGGGCTGTCCTGGTTGACACGCCTCAGCAACATGGCGTGGACATCGGGGACAGTGCCTCTGGATTGGCAGACTGGGGTGGTGGTCCCCCTTTTTAAGAAGGGGGACCGGAGGGTGTGTTCCGACTACAGGGGGATCACACTGCTCAGCCTCCCTGGTAAGGTCTATTCAGGGGTGCTGGAGAGGAGGGTCCGTCGGGAAGTCGAATCTCAGATTCAGGAGGAGCAGTGTGGTTTTCGTCCTGGCCGTGTAACAGTGGACCAGCTCTACACCCTTGGCAGGGTCCTCGAGGGTGCATGGGAGTTCGCCCAACCAGTCTACATGTGTTTTGTGGACTTGGAGAAGGCGTTCGACCGTGTCCCTAGGGGAGTCCTGTGGAGGGTGCTTCAGGAGTATGGGTTACCGAATACCCTGATACGGGCTGTTCGTCCCTGTACGACCGGAGTCAGAGTTTGGTCCACATATCCGACAGTAAGTCGGACTCGTTCCCGGTGAGGGTTGGACTCCGCCAAGGCTGCCCTTTGTCGCCGATTCTGTTCATAACTTTTATGGACAGAATTTCTAGGCTGCAGCTAAGGCGTAGAGGGGGTCCGGTTTGGTGGCCTCAGTATTGCATCTCTGCTTTTTGCTGATGATGTGGTTCTGTTGGCTTCATCCAACCGTGAGCTCCAACTCTCACTGGAGCAGTTCGCAGCCGAGTGTGAAGCGGCTGGGATGAGAATCAGCACCTCCAAATCTGAGACCATGGTCCTCAGTCGGAAAAGGGTGGCATGCCCTCTCCAGGTCGGGGATGAGATCCTGCCCCAAGTGGAGGAGTTCAAGTATCTTGGGGTCTTGTTCACGAGTGAGGGAAGAATGGAACGGGAGATCGACAGACGGATCGGTGCAGCGTCTGCAGTGATGCGGACTTTGTATCGGTCCGTTGTGGTAAAGAAGGAGCTAAGCCGAAAGGCGAAGCTCTCAATTTACCGGTCGATCTTCGTTCCTACCCTCACCTATGGTCATGAGCTGTGGGTCGTGACCAAAAGAACGAGATCCCGGATACAAGCGGCCGAAATGAGTTTCCTCCGCAGGGTGTCCGGGCTCTCTCTTAGAGATAGGGTGAGAAGCTCGGTCATCCGGGAGGATCTCAGAGTAGAGCCGCTGCTCCTCCGCATTGAGAGGAGGCAGATGAGGTGGCTGGGGCATCTGATTCGGATGCCTCCCGGACGCCTCCCTGGTGAGGTGTTCCGGGCACGTCCCACCGGGAGGAGACCCCGGGGACGACCCAGGACACGCTGGAGAGACTACGTCCTTCGGCTGGCCTGGGAACGCCTCTGGATCCCTCCGGAAGAGCTGGATGAAGGTGGCTGGGGAGAGGGAAGTCTGGGCATCCCTGCTAAAGCTACTGCCCCCGCGACCCGACCCGGATAAGCGGTAGAAAATGGATGGATGGAATCAATCAATCAACAAAACAAACACATGCTAACGTTACCTTTGCTGTGCTGTAACTCGCTCTGGACGTGCAATATTATAAAATGTCAACTAAATTTTAAAGATACAATGTTAGCTTAGTTGCAATAAGCTAACCCTGCAATATCATATTCTACAGTCTCCAGTTTGCTGCAGCACTCAGATTTCTTGCTGGCCTCAGTCTCCTCTTGGATAAAAAAAATCTACAAAAATAAACAAAAATATGCTAACCTTAGCTTAGCTGTGTCGCAGCTCATTCTGAACACTGCAATATTATACTCCACATTCTCCCTTTAGCTTCAGGGTTCAGTTTTCTTGCTACCCTCAGTCTCCTCTAAGTAATTTAAAATGAAAAAAAAAGATAAAATGTCAACTAAATCAAACACACGCATTCTAATGTTAGCTTTGCTGTTCTAAAGCTGTTTCTGGACACTCAATACCATACTCCACATTCTCCCGTTTTCCGCAACGCTCAATTTTCTTGTTATCCTTGGTATCGTTTTAGATAAATACATGCTATTGTGAGCTTATCTGTGTCGTAGCTCTCTCTCTGCGATATCATATTGCAGTCTATATGTTGCTATGTTTTTTTGCTGCCCTCAGTCTGAGATTTATTGAGGAAAGGATGTCTGGTCTCTGTAATTGACAGCCTGAAGGACATCCTACCCTCGGGTAAATGATGTGCAGTCGTAATGATAAATTCACGTCAAGACGGGGTGCTATTTATTAGCAATATGCGCTGCGATGAAAACCCTTACCCCCTCCGTACCCATTCATCCTTCCCCCAATCGTCACCTCCGAGGGGACGTCGGTGTTCCCACTGAAGGCCATTAGCTAATTGCTCTACGCCGAATATGACGTGGCTGATCGATCAATCAGAGTCGTCTTGGCCGCTCGGGAATTGAGCTAATGTGCTTGTTTTTAATGCGGGGGTACTGTATCTAGCTTTGCAGTTCCAAAAGGACTTTGAGTTAATCCGAGCTCGCGCGTTGAATAATTGAAAAGGGTTTCATTCATGATTTATTTTAATTGATCCACACCAGTAGGCTAACTTGCTTTTTACTCATTTAATTAATGGCCACGGTAGCTTGGTAAAATAGGCGCACGCAATAACGGCGCTACCTTGAAGTTGCCACGCCATTCTGGGATTACCACAATTGAGAAGACATAATTTTAACCAGAATCAAAGCTAAATCTACTGTAACTTAACTCAAACCTTTTGGGTTACGCTAAGGCCTGGTAAACATATAAAGATAATAGGGCTGTTTTTGTCCCAATTTTGCCCCTTCTTGACCAAGGACCCCAAACGCCAAACTATCTTATTTCTTACAAGATTATCCTATATGATTATCCTACTGTACAAGATTATCCAGAGGTGTGTTAAGAATGAATTTATCACGATGATAAAGCCCGAAACGGGTCAGGGCCGACAATCTTAAATATTAAACGTGTTCAAATATTTCCAACCAAATATCTTTATGTGTGTGAGGAAAGCTGATGACACTCATGACCTGGTGAATTGTGAAGTAAAACGGAATGTAGCCAATTAAAGAAGCACCCTGACTGAGGAAAAAGGGAGATACAGTAAATAAAAACAAACATGTCCTAACCGATGTCTTGTTTTGTTTAAGTGGGTTCCCAAACGGCAAGATTTATTTTCCAAAGCAAGACTTTTTTGACGCCATCCCCATTCTACGACACTCTCGACTCCGGTCCCATTGGAAACCCTTGGGAAACATCAGCGCAACATTGGTAGTGTTTGTTCTTCTTCACGTGAGATCCAGATTTCTGTCTTGGAGGACTGCATTTTAGAACGGTGGTGGAACAGAATGCGTGATGTTCTGTGTCGGGATTATCGAAGCAAGTCTCGCACAGTACGACCAAAACCCTTAAATGGTGGATTTTTTTTAATCTTCTTTCAAAGTTAAAAAATCTTAAAATTTGAAAAATCCTTACGTGTGTACCAGGCCTTAGGCAGATTGATAAGGATTCTCTCCTTGTAGTCGGGTACGATTTGAAATCCGAATGGATCAAATGATAACATGCTAAGTGTTGGTACCGGTGCAGATAGAATAATTATTATAATAATAAACATTTCAATTTCAAGACATATTCCCGTGTTCTTAATAGATAAATAGGTAGTTAGACAGATACTGTAGCTACATAGATCTATGGATAGATTAGATACATAGCTAGCTAGCTAAATAGGTAGACAGAGAGACATACAGACAGGCACCCTGACAGACAGACAGATTGAGTAGGCCAGGAACAGAACGAGGAGGCGCAGAGGGAGAGGGTGAAAGACAAAGAAAGATAAACATGCATCCAGAGAGAAAGAGCGGCTTGAAAATGGCTAATGAGCATCTGAGTGAATGAGAATTGGACCAGATGAAAGGAGCCTCTGCAGACATTATGTCCATTATGTGTTGCCAAGGCCAACTTCTTTTTATTTTGTTTTGTGTGTGAGGTAGCTAAAAGGTTTCAGGATATGAAAGCGTTGAAGCCTGATAGAAAACAATGAACAGATGACCAGCTCATTAAAGTTTGGCTCTATTTTTCATTCGCTATACCAAATGTCTTTATTAGGCTTTCTTTATTTTAGAATTACGTTGTATTTCATTTTATTACAGCTTTAGTATTGATATCCATCATCATGTGTGATGTCATGGATAAATCTTGTGAGCTAAATGAAAAAATAAATGATTCATTTGTTGTATGAATAATTATTTTAAGTATCATTAACTAAATAACGGCACGGTGGGTGACTGGTTAGAGCGTCTGCCTCACAGTTCTGAGGACTGGGGTTCAATCCCCGGCCCCCCCTGTGTGGAGTTTGCATGTTCTCCCCGTGCCTGCGTGGGTTTTCTCCGGGCACTCCAGTTTCCTCCCACATCCCAAAAACATGCATGTTAGGTTAATTGACAACTCTAAATTGCCGGTAGGTGTGTATGTGAGTGTAAATGGTTGTTTGTTTGTATGTGCCCTGCAATTGGCTGTCAACCAGTTCAGTGTGTACCCCGCCTCCTGCCCGATGATAGCTGGGATAGGCTCCAGCACGACCGCGACCCTAGTGAGGATAAACGGCTCAGAAAATGGATGGATGGATTAATTAATATTTTTCAAAAAAATTAAATAAAGTAAATATTGATTTGTTAAATGTGTGTGGGCGGCACGGTGAACGTGGGCGGCACGATGAACTACTGGTTAGCACATCTACCTCACAGTTCTGATGTCCTGGTTTCAAAATCCAGACCCCACCTGTGTGGACTTTGCATGTTCTCCCTTAGCCTACGTGAGTTTTCTCCTGGTACTCCGGTTTCCTCCCGCATTCCAAAAACATGCATGGTAGGTTAATTGAAGACTCTAAATTACCCGTAGGTGTGAAGGTAAGTGTGAATGGTTGTTTGTCTATACATATGTGCACTGCGATTGGCTAGCAACCAGTTCAGGGTGTACCCCACCTCTCCCCAGAGTCAGCTGAGATAGGCTCCAGCATGCCCGCGACCCTGGTGAGGATAAGCGGTACAACAAATGGATGGATGGATAAATGTGTGTGTGAAATTGTTACTAAATACTATTGTACTAAATAACACTACTTTCCACCCAAAAGGAAGGATGTATTAACTCCAGCAGTACAAACAAACCACCACTAGGCGGCGGTATGACACGTTTCTTTGTGTGTGTTTTTGAAAGTTAAGTTGTCATGTTTGTTTGGCATCCTTATCCTCCCGTGTAATCACATTGTTTGTGTTTGTTGCGCCTTGACCTCCGCTCGCCGCGCATGACAAATTGATATTTATTACGTGGCTAATGTGGACCGCTCGCTTCGTCTCCATCAGATATGCAGGAACATTATGGAAATGATGTGCAGGTGCAGGCGCATCTGTTTGTCTGAATGCACCTCCTTCAAAACACTTTTGCAATTATTTCACGACAACGACACAGATTTGCTGTTTTCAGTGTGTGCTAGAACCTACTGATATAAGTAGAATGCTAACATGCAAACTATAAGATAGCAACATGAGTAAATAAAGCACTGAGGCAGATGGAATGGGCGCGATTTGAAATGAGAATTGATGAAATGCAAACATACTACAAGTTGCTCCAGGCCTAAAAAAATAATTATAATAACAATAAACATCTCAATTTCTAGTGTTCTGTTGTCACCTGCTTCTTTTCAAGTCTGTTCTTTGTCTAAGCTCTGGCTACTGCTCAAATGAGTCTGCCACAATTGAAATCCTGAAGTGAGACTGATGAAAGGTGTGATGCCTTTGAGTGGGGACAAACAAATCAATTGCAGGAACTCATTAGAGAGCTCTTCATGATGGCAGCCTTGTGGCGTCAAGGCGTTTTTCTTCCCTTTTGTCCTTTTTGTGAACGTCTTTCTGTCTCCAAAGTGTTCTGTAAATTGACTGTCTGTTGTCGTACTAGAGCGGCTCCAACTACCGGAGACAAATTCCTTGTGTGTTTTTTGGACATACTTGGCAAATAAAGATGATTCTGATTCTGACATATAGACAAACAACCATTCACATTCACATACACACCTACTGGCAATTTAGAGTTGTCAATTAACCTAACTTGCATGTTTTTGGGATGTGGGAGGAAACTGGAGTGCCCGGAGAAAACCCACACAGGCACGGGGAGAACATGCAAACTCCACACAGGCGGGGCCGGGGATTGAACCCCGGTCCTCAGAACTGTGAGGCAGACGCGCTAACCAGTCGATCACCGTGCCGTTATTTAGTTAATGATACTTAAAATAATTATTCATACAACAAATGAATCATTTATTTTTTCATTGAGCTCACAAGATTCACACCTATGGGAAAATTTAGAGTCACCAATCAACCTACCACGCGTGCTTTTGGGAGTAAGTACCTGGAGAAAACCCATGCAGGCATGGGGAGAACATGCAAACTCCACACAGGCGAGGCCGGGATTTGAACCCCGGTCCTCAGAACTGTGAAGCAGATGTGCTAACCAGTCGATCACCGTGCCGCCTAGGGCAAAATATAAAACATTTTTAGTAAACCATTAATAAGGCTCAATATCATTCCCCAAATCAGTTTAAATAAATAAATGCCAAACGGAGTGCCATTTTTTTGTTTGTTTTTTATAAAGAGCGACTGTAACTACTCTGGATTGGCTTTACGTCACTGGATAGACCAACATCAACAAGAAAAATAAGAAGTTGTCAGTCTTCCTGTTGAGTATAAATAAAACATGGAGCTCGCGTGCACGCCTGCATGACTGACAGCTGACAGACGTCAACAGCCATGAGTCTACTCTCTGTAAACATCGGCGTGTTCAAAATGCCATTGAAGTACGGAAAAGTATGCGGATGGAAACCCAACAACTCTTGGGAAATTAGTCAAAATAACAAAATTTTAAATCAAAGTTTACAAAAAAAATCCATGTTTTATTTAGCCACAAAAACATTTTTAGCTTAACGGTTGTAGCCCCACCTGTTACCTTGCGTAGCTTGCCATGTTAGCATTTTATCAATTGTCATTCAAATAGTACCTAAATACAGGGTAAGAATTAAAATCATCCAAATTTACCATGCTAGTTGGCTTGGTTATGGTGAAATTGTTGACGTACAGTACTCGCTTTCATGAGCCGCGAGGAATTAGCGCGCTTCCTAATTCCAAATCTGTCGCCAAAGGCGAACGGCTTGACAAAAAAAAAAGGAAAACCTGTTACTCTACCAAAAATAGCATGTTCCATACTCTAAAGACGCTCTCTCTGCTCTATGTAAATTAGACGATAGATATAAGTAGCATCACATGGCCGCCATGTCAATACCCCACATTCAACATGGCCGCCACGTAGGCATGGTAGGAATTGGAATTTTTCGAATTGGATCTAGTCATGGCGGCCGACTGGTTAGAGCGTCCGCCTCACAGTTCTGAGGACCGGGGTTCAATCCCCGGCCCCGCCTGTGTGGAGTTTGCATGTTCTCTCCATGCCTGTGTGGGTTTGCTCAGGGCACTCCGGTTTCCTCCCACATCCCAAAAACATGCATGATAGGTTAATTGACAACTCTAAATTGCCCGTAGGTGTGACTGTGAGTGCAACTGGTAGTTTGTTTATATGTGTCCTGCGATTGGCTGGCAACCAGTTCAGGGGGTACCCCGCCTCCTGCCCGATGATAGCTGGGATAGGCTCCAGCACGCTCGCGACCCTAATGAGGAGAAGCGGCTCAGAAAATGGATGGATGGATGGATCTAGTCCTATTGTATATCTGTGACCTGGAAATACATCAGTCCCATTTTCTGGGATCGTCTGCCTCACAGTTCTGAGGACCGGGGTTCTATCCCCGGCCGCACCTGTGTGGAGTTTGCATGTTCTCCCCGTGCCTGCGTGGGTTTTCTCCGGGCACTCCGGTTTCCTCCCAACATCCCAAAAACATGCGTTGTAGGTTAATTGAAGACTCTAAATTGCCCATGGTGTGAATGTGAGTGCAAATTGTTTGTTTATGTGTGCCCTGCGATTGGCTGGCAACCAGTTTAGGGTGTGCCCCGCCTCCTGCCCGATGATGGCTGGGATAGGCTCCAGCACTCCCGCGACCCTTGTGAGGAGAAGCGGCTCAGAAAATGGATGGATATTGTCAACCTCATTTAGCTCTAAGCCTAACTCCAATTATTCCATGTTTCCATATCATGTAAAGACATTTGTTTTTTCAGTCATTTGTATTAGCACTTTGTTCATGTCAATTTAATTTGTTATTATTTTTACCATTTTCTGCATGCAATTTTAAGTCACAAGTGGAAACTAATTTTGGACACATTGCTCAGTCCTGACAGTCCATTTAATCCGAAATCCGTTATATCGGGGTCCATTTTATCGAGGCTCCACTGTATCTCAAAAAATGTAATTCTTCAGAAAACATGTTACAAATCATGAAAATGAATTCATTGACTTTAGAACATTTTCTAAACTTAGAACAAATTATTACCTCTTGAATGATAACAAATACCAATAATTCACAGAGTTATATCAGTAAAATAAATTGATTTTCAAAATGAAATTCAATGGGGTACATCTTTACCTTTATCGATCAAATTATGTAAAAATAACCCAGATGCTTAAATCCTTATCGAGCTGCCGTATGGATTTTTGTACCCAAGTTGCTATTTTGCCATGTGTTCAAATACCAACTGTTAGCATGGTACCATTTGAGCAATTCTCATTTGAAATAGTTCCCGACAACAGAGAATGATGTCAAATCCTTATCAATTTTGCAGTCAGCATCATAACCGCAGGACGTTAAAGTAACCTCCATATGTCAGTGTTCATGTTCATGATCATCAATCGGGCGTCGGTGCAGAATAACGGGAGGAATGGTCGAGTGGGAATCAGGTAGCTGCATTAGAGGTTATTGATGCGAAACCATGCGAATGACGATCTGTAAAGATGACACGCTTACAGCGAGATAACTAGCTGCACCGGGACATGGGAACTTGTATCAATGAGGAAAGACATGTATTTGGTTTCACTCTTTCCTCTTCACACTCAATATATGCCTTTTTTAACAATAGAAATAGCCTGAGGTGCTGAGCTAAAATTAAATCCTGACAAGACAACTGTCAAACAAATGAACATGAGTCAAAAATAAAATATGTCAACACACTCGTCACACACTCAGTGGAAATGAATACACAGGCTACCTTTGTCAGCCTGAGGAATCTCACTCCATTCATTTTCCAGCTAACAGTCATAAAAATGTAGTCTACTGACTCCCGTTATGAAATATTAGCTTGTTAATGTAAAAGCAGTTCCCAGTCTATTGAATACATAAAGTTGTCAGATTGAGGAACCTCACTCCATTATTTTTCCATCTAATGGTCAACAAACAAGGTAAGTCCCTTCTACTGATTCTCTAAGTCCTTTCTTGTTGACAAATATTAGGATGTCAATGTAAAAGCAGTTTCCAGGCTATTGAATATACTGAGTTTGGCAGACAGGGGAACTTCACTCTATTAACCTTTCATCTAATGGTCAAAAACCAAGTCCATTCCACTGCTTATATTAATTATTGTTGATGTTAACACATGAGCATGTGAAGGCACCTCCCAGGACATTCAATAATAACTTCGCCAGCCTGCACATGTCAATATGTGAAACCAGCT